>NW_010241713.1:0-9240 GCF_000690775.1 Eurypyga helias | reverse complement strand
CTAGCCTGAGTTAAACCACAACAGACAGTCATTTAATTACTCTTCTCCCTAACAACAAATATTTCCATGCATAGTAAAGATTAGAAAGACTGAGAATACTTTTTGTTTTAGTGGATATGTCTAAATATATTCCTCATTTATAAATTACCTTCAGTGAGGGACAAAAAAAAAAAAAAAAAGAGAAAACCCTACTCCCTGATAACACATAGAATCATTGAATGTTTCAGGTTGGAAGGGACCTTAAAGATCATCTAGTTCTAATTCCCCTGCCATGGGCAGGGACACCTTCCACTAGACCAGGTTGCTCCAAGCCTCATCCAGCCTGGCCTCGAACACTTCCAGGGATGGGGCATCCACAGCTTCTCTGGGCAACCTCTTCCACATACTCACCACGTTTGCCATGAAGAATTTTTTCCTGATATCCAATCTAAGTCTACTTTCTTTCAATTTAAACTTGTTACCCTTTGTTCTGTCACTACATAGCCTTGTCAAAAGTCCCCTCCCAGCTTCCTTGTAGGCCCCTTCAGGTACTGGAAAGCTGCAGTAAGGTTTATCCGGAGGCTTCTCTTCTCCAGACTGAACAAGCCCAACTCTCTCAGCCTTTCTTCATGGGAGAAGTGCTCCAGCCCACAGGGCGTCTTTGTGGCCTCTTCTGGACTCGCTCCAACCAGTCACTATCATTCTTATGTTGAGGGCCTGAGAGCTGGATGCAGTACTGCAAGTGAAGTCTCATGAGAGCTGAGTAGAGGGGGAGAATCCCCTCCCTTGACCTGCTGGAAATGGATTATATGTGAGTTTAAAAAGGCATGGCATTACCACCAATTCACCACAATTTCTGTGGTGGATTTCTTTGAGTAAAATGGTTTATTTGGTGCACAAAAGTATGCTTTACAACACATGTAGTGTAGTGAAGCAGTTTGACTGGACATTCAAGCAGTAAGCTGTGTTTTTGCGCAGCTACGAAGTGAGACTCAGAGGCATAATCTCTGTCTCTAAGCACAGGTCTCAAGAGTCCTTCTCCTCATCGCTGATCTCAATCTCCTCTTCTGTACATCTCTACTTCTGTTAGCAAGCTCAGAACTATTCTCATATAAAACAATACTTTGTTTCTCCTGAGAATATTTTCATGGTGAATTGGTAGCTCTGTCAAACAGTTTTAAAAAGTGATTAACACTTGATAGCAATACATTTCAGATGATAGATACAGTTTTGAAAGCAGGTCTACCCTTTGCTATTCCATAATCACACAAACAGAATTGTGTTGCAGTAGGATGCTATACAAAGACAGTTAAGATAGTGCTGGTATAAGAACCAGTACAGTTTGTAAAGCGGACCTTTTCCAGAACAAATATGTTGTGTTTCTCATCAGAGTTGCTAAGTATGACTGTACAGCTCTCAGAAATTAGATATTTAATTCAGAGGTAGCAATTATTAATGGAAATGAAAGATATGCTTATCCTGAGAACATCTTCCTCATGTGGTAGAGTTATGTTAATCATCTTAGTTCCTTGAGAGTCTGCCACAGAGGAGAACCTGTGATGTTGCCCCTTTAGAAGAAGTATGGAGAATAGAAAAATCTTCTAGAGTGTAAATGGTTAAATGAGAACGTTCAAGGAAGCCTGATTCAAAACAAATCTGTGGTATATGAGAGTGAATTTTTTCCACTAATATAATTTTTCGAAGTTTTAATTTGTGTTTTCAGTGCTACCAACCATGCAAGATACTGTTTCAGGCAGGATCAAATTGGAAACTGTAACGCTCAGCCAAACAACTGTTCAGTAGTGAAAGCAGAAGCCTTGACTCTGGAGACTATTGAGCTCCTATCTTAAAGTGTAAAATTGTATTTCTGAAACTGCTAATAAACCACCACCCATGCTCTCCAAAGGGCAATTTTGTCTTGTATGTTATGCTACACTTTTGTTTATATTAATTAGAACTGTCTTCTTTTCTGATCTTTGCTCTACTTTCTTCCTTCACCTCTTTCATTACTCAGCAGCAGCAAGCTTGTATTTTATGTGCAGAATAAATTGTTAGTCATGTGTAAACAGCCTATACGCGGTTTATGTACCACTGAATTTCACTTAATTGTACTGAACTGAAAATTACTTGAAAGCTGCCTACACACTTACATCAGCTATCATCATGGGATGAACATCACCTTAGGCAATGCTGTATGGCCAGTTGTGGCTAAGAATTACAGTGTACCACTGTTATGACATGGATTCTCAGACCATAGCATTGCCTGCCATGGCGGCTACTGACAAGCTGATAGCACCTAAGTCATTTGGAAACTCATGAACTTTGGAATTGAAAGTTATCTTCTGCTGTTGGAGTAGATTTGCTTTTTTCCTGGCAAAAAAGGTAAATGCAAAGGTGATATGGATAGACACAGTGGCATAGGGACCTCTGATAATTCAGCAGAACTCAGTAAAAGATAAACAAGACGTATTTTGATGTGAAAACACAGTTCCTATCACAGGATGATTGTAGCATGAATGGACACATTCTTTCAGAGTACAGTAGTACAGACTCAGGTTTCTTGTCCAGCCTCCTGTCTTCTCATTGGCAGTGATTTTTTAGTTCCTACCACCTGTAAAATTGAAGCATCAGCTTTTATCTGTCTGTACAGTTACCTAGAAAAATGAAATCTTCAATTAACAGCTGGAAGTAGATTTATTTCTAGTATTTGACACAGGTTCAAGAAGCCCAGTGGCAATGCAATGTTGAATATCATCCAGCCCATTTTCTTACAGTTGTATCTGACAATGCAGGGGTTTATTTTATTTTTAATAACCTTAGTAACTATGCTTTCAAATAGGTTTTCATCTTCTTCACCTGTCTGACATTGTCAGCAATGAATGCCAAGTAATCAATAGTCCTGACCCAGGATTTATTTTGCAGCCCAAGATGGGCTTTAAAAATTGTCAGGTTGCATTTTTCCCAACTTTTATTTCCCCACACTGTCATGGATAAAATTGTAGGATAGAAGAGGAAGATGAAGATGAAAATTGAGACTCTCAAGATATCAGCAGAATTAAAGTCCATATTTTTCTGTTTCATTCCTAAATATAGTGCAAGGCAGCAATAGCACACTTGGCTAATCTTTCGCAGAGGAAACCTCCCCTTCATAATAAAGAACAAAGCTGGAGACCAAACCAATACTTCCACTTTGTCCTCTCAGCAACAGGAGAAACAGTTGCCATGCCAGTTTGCAGGCCCTAGAGACCAGGCCTGTAGGTCTTACCATCATCTTTCAAATCCTCTGGTTTTGGAGTGGGCGGTTGGAATAGAAAACCATAGCTTCAAATGCTTGCTTGTGATCCAGGAGGACTCAGCTGACACAAGTAACCTAAGTCTGTATGGAAAAGCAGGCAAACATAGGAAGATACAGCCTGCAAGAAGAGGAACAACATCTGGTTTCTTCCCTGGCTGCTTCTGAACTCCAGAAGTACAGGCAAGCACATTCATGGAGGATTATTTTTCATCACCAAACTCTACCTTCTACCTTCTTTCAATATAAATCCCCTACCCCTTGTTCTGTCACTACAGGCCCTTCTCAAAAGTCCCCTTAGAGCATTCTTATAGGCCCCCTTCATGTTTTGGAAACTTATCTGTGTTCTGTGGATTAATACAGCAGAGTAACTGTGCTTTTGAACTTCCACAAGTTTGAAGAAATGTATGAGAAGAGCCTGGCTCATGTCTCAATAAAGAGAAGTAAAACAAGAATTCAAAATGGGGTTCCGAAGTGAAAATGCAACTGCAACTCATCTGTATTCATTCTGCTTGGACAGGTATTTCAGAACTTACGTATTGTTTGGCAAAAAACAATGGTATGGAAAAAAAAATGTTTTAAAATAATTTTATTCAATTATAACTTATTTATTATGTATTGAAATAATCACTGAAAGCTCTACAAGGCTGATGTTAGATAGTTTTCTGACTACCTTCCTAAATCTGAGCCAAGTAGTTATAATTTCTAATTAACAGTGCCTCAATATTGTAGCAGGACTATAATAATGACTCAGGCAGGAATTTGGCCAATAGCTTTTCATTGCTGTAAGTAGTTTAAAGATATTTTGGTAAGTAGCTTAGAAAGGCACTTTTTTAAATGTACCTTCTTCATTTTGGCATTGTCCCAAAAACTGAATCAGAGAGATACCTATTGGAGTCTGTCAGAAGGTCACCAAATTCAGTTTGTTTTAGAATAAAGAACAGTTAGACAAGTTTTGTATTATTCTTTATGTATAGAACGACAATTTAAGGGAGACTTTCTTTGAAAGTTTTCCATGGAAGAACATGGTTTGTAGTTCACATTTACAGGAGTATAGTTCTAACACACTATAGAAATGCATATATTAATTCTGCAACTTCATTTTTCAGGTGTTAACCTCAGAAGGGTGTATGGCTGTTAGTTCCACGAAGCTGTTGAGAAAACTTTTCTCAACAACTTCAATATAACAAATATTTCTAAAAGTTATCCCTTTTCAAAGTTGAACTAGAATTTGGATTTGCAAGAGTGAATAGGACTTTTGCAATATTGATGCAAATGGACTATTTTTATGAGAAGTTTGGCAGGACTGGTTTATTTTAATATATACACATTAGCTACAATAAAGATTTCCACTAACCCTTTGTCCTTCACACCACAGAAGAAGGACCAATTTCAAATCCCTCCTTCGGTGCTATTATGTCTTCATGCTGAAATCTCTCACTGGACTAGTACTTGTGATGATTTTAGTGCGTCATTAAATTTCTTATCCTCTGTAGCCAACACACTCCAATTTTTGTTTGTTTGCTTTGATTCTGGTGGGTTTTGTGTGCTTTTTCACATTTTTGTTTGTCTTTCTTCTTTTGCAGTTTTTGTTTCTCTGTTGTCACCCTGTTTCCTTTTGGTCAATTTTTATTTTCTAGGGGCTCATGTTATGTTCAGTGTCTTCACTTGCCTCTCTTCATGTAATGTTGCAGCCACACTGGATAACCTTAAAAGACAGGCCTTTTAACCTTGAAAGAAAGTCCTGTCCTTTCTTCATCTTTATTTTAAGCTATTCTGGGAAAAGAATGGCATCTGTTGGTTTTACTTTTTGTTTCCTCCTGAATGCAGATGACTCATTGTAAGAGAAAGCAATGAGCCATGCCCTGTTACTGAGCACTGCACAAGTCAGTGTATAAAAATGAACAAACTGATTTCTCTGTCCTTCACCATGATTTGTACTATCCCTCTCCTTTATTGAATTAAATGTGTTAATAAAGGACTTATGTAGCAGCTAAGAGGGAGTTGTCTGTCATTTATCAATTAATTACCCATGAAAACTGACGTTACATGGTAGTAGTAATCGTACCCATGGTGTTAGGCATATGCTACATAAAAATGCAGTCACCTTGAAATAATATGGGCAAATCAGCTTGTAACCCACAGGATACTATTAATAATGTCGTCCTAAGTACTACGGAACTGAAATTGGTCTCTGAGTGTTCTGTGAGGATAGATTGTGGAATATTTTATTTTTGGTTTGAATGACCACATTTGTTTGAGCAACCTTTAATTCTAAAAATCAGGGATTTCTCTCTTACCAGATCTTACATGTATGCAGCAAGTTTAATATTTCTTTGGTGAGAGCAGGGAGGAGAGAGTGTGGCAGACAGGTGGTGGAAAACCAAGTTGTAAGGCAAGTTAAAGATACATTGGTAGAACTTCCATTTACTTCAGCGGCTCAACTCTATAGCAGTAGAATGGAGATTCTGATATGATACTGTCCTTATTGATATTCTCTTTTAAAACCAGGCTAATACAAGGTCTGCTGCAGCCATTTTATTGTTAGGGGAGAAAAGGGTCTAGGCAACTCTATGGTTACAAGTGATATTATGTGCTTCAAGCCATTTGTGGTGCATCAGACGCTGCTACTGCAGGAACTTAGAGAGAAAATGGTGCAAACCAGGAGAACATGCTTTAATTTTTCTGTTGTCTTTCCACCACTGTAAGAAGCTTCCATCTGGACTGAAGGAAGTGAAAAACTGCTCTTTTGCTCGGGATACTGCTTTAAGAATACAAGGTTTAAGTCCCTATTGACAGTGAACATAGTTTATCTGTTTTTTAGACAGCTGGATGGAAGCACGAGTTCCTCTAAAGACAAATGGCAGGTCATATGCAGGAAAGATAAAGGATCCTAAAAGCTGTGAATATTGCAGTCAGCTATCCAGGGTTTATTTAATATCTTTTTATTCCAGCTTCTTTCATCACTTTAGTCTTTGCTAGTCAGAATATAAATGGTTCAGTTGAATACATTCTCAGAAGTATGATACAATAATTTCTGCCCTATTCCAATGTAGAATGGATTACCTGTATGTCTTACTTGCCCTCCTACTCTTCTTCTGTTTCTATAAAGCGAGTGTCCCAGTGAGTCTTTCCCATTTCCTATTTTGATCATCATCTTCTTGTCTCCTTTAAGCTACTGTGAACAGGAACTGAAGACAAAATGGGTGTTTATAGGTAGCATTTTAAAACAGCTGCAATTTCGGTGCTGGACCAACCCTCTGATTAGACAAGTGGAAAAGCTGTGATGTATACTCTATAATAAAAGTCAGAGCAAAGAGGAGCAAAAAAAGAAAAAGAAAAATAAATTCTGGTAGAGGCAAGTAATAACCAGGAAGTAAAAGAAGGACCTGTGTCAAAAAGCAAAAAAAAAATTAAAGAGCAGAAGAGAAGTTCAAGGGTGACAAAGAAAAGGACCACAGCCCTTTCGGTGAGTAAATACTTTTAGACAGGTATTGATCTAGTTGGGGGAAAAAAACCTATATTCTTCATTGTGAAATAGCACTTACTGGGGGTGATACATGCAGGAAGAAGCTCACAAGTAGTGAAGAGAAACAAAGCATTTTTCCATCATTGGAAAGTGTTTTGAAAAATCGAGGTCTTTTTATGTCTTTATTTTTAATGTCCAGTATGCAGGTCTAAGAGTCAAAAAACTGAAATGCAGAAAGATCCTCTTAATGATTCAGAAGACAAACCATAATCTCACCAAAGTCAGCAAAAACTTCTGCCATTGATTTAATGGGTGCCAGAGCTTTGCTTCATGGTATGAAGAGTAATCTGGTGTTGGTGGCAGAATGAAAAATGGTAACAAGAAATAAATTCCTAAAGCACCTCTCTTCTTATTTTTTTTACTTTTCCTCCTGTTGTAGCTGTCACTGTGGCTGAGTGCTGGGCCTGGAGTATGTGGTACCTGTTATTTTCTACCAACTGGACTAACTAACCTGGATGCTTTTACTTGTGGGGTCATTTGGCTAATGGAAGTTGAATATGTGTAAATATAAATGGGCGCATTGTCTTGTTTCCTAGAAGGAAATAATGCTCTAAATCTTGTAATTCCCCACCCCCCAACTGTTCAGTTATGCCTTACCTGTTGAGAGAAAAGTGATTAAGTAGTGAGCATTAAATTTATCAGTGATGCTACAAGAAGGAGAGCATGGATGTGGAACAGCAGTGGCTCTGTGATAAGGTAATAAAACAGAGGGAATGACAAACAAAGAGAAATAGCAGGAAATAGATGCTACCAGACAGCAAGCCTCACTCTGTTCACATTAACCAGTGCAGGTCTGGAATAATCTCACAGACCTCCATCAAATCATGCTAATTTTGTGTTGGCAAAAATAGAGTCAAAACTTATCTGGGCAGATCCCTGTTGTAACAGAACGTCTGCTTGTATACTGCCTCGTAACTGCAATGGAACAATTGTCATAATCTTTCACTATTTCAGGAAAAATATTCACAGGGGGCTGTCTCAGGAAGTCAGAATATTTTTCCATAATTCACCCAAGCCAAACAGATATTTTCACAATATCTCAAATGGAGGAGTTAGAGAACTAAATTTCACACCTTATACTGACTTTTTTTCAACTGGATGCTTTCAGTAAGTCTTGCTGCCTCTAGCACTCAGGGCTCATAAGTTTCAGTATATTGAGCAGCTTCACAGCTGTAAAGCCATTGTTTGTCTGGAGATACCAATTTTTTCTCACTGAGAGTATAACCTATTGTACTTCATTTTGAGGCACATAACAGCAGCATACTGGTCTACAACTTCACATGGGGACACTTTAGATCATTCCCTTCTCCTGATTTGGATGATAATCAAATACTAAATATTTGACATGCAGAAAGCTTTTCCCTCACCCGCTTAAGCATCATCACCATTAATTAAGGAGAAATGCAGCTCTTCTGTAAGCAAGTGGTGCTGGAGGTTTGAAATATTTAGATTTGTTAAGCTGAACACAATTTTGTGCCAGCCATAAGTCAATAAAAAAAGGACCTTTCATTTCAGTGTTTGCTACTGGATACCTTCTTATCTGTGTTCCCTGCCAGTGTTGCTGATGCTTACCTGAATTATACTGGTTAGTATGCAGACCATTTCAAGATAACAGGAAGATCAGAAAAAAATATGGGGCCTCTGCAGAAGTAAGTGGGAGAGCTGGTTTCCCAGGGTATCGAGAAGGATGAGGTGCTCAATGACTTTTTTGCCACAGTCTTCACTGGCAAGGGCGCAAGCCATAACCCCTGAGGCACGGAAGGCAAGGGCAGGGACTGGGAGAATGGAGAGTTGCCCATGGTTAGAGAGGTTCAGGTTTGAGAACACCTAAGGGACCTGAAGGTGCACAAGTCCATGGGACATGAAGAAATACATCCATGGGTCTTGAAAGAACTAGTGGATGAGGTTATGAAACCTCTAACCATCAGTTTGAGAAGTCATGGTAGTCTGGTGAAGTTCTCACTGACTGGAAAAGGGGAAACATAACCCCCATCTTTAAAAGGGGAGAAAAGGAGGATTCGGGGAACTACAGGCCAGTCAGTCTCACCTCAGTGCCTGGCAATATCATGGAGCAGATCCTCCTGGAAACCATGCTAAGGCACATGGAAACAAGAAGTGATTGGTGACAGCCAACATGGCTTCACCAAGGGCAGATGGTGCCTGATGAATATGGTGACCTTCTATGATGGGATCACAACCTTGGTGGACAAAGGACAGACAACTGATGTCATCTACCTGGACTTGTGCAAAGCATTATACAGTGTCCTGCATGACATCCTTGTCTCTAAATTGGAGAGGCATGAATTTAACAGATGGAGCACTCAGGGGATAAGGAACTGGCTTGACAGTTGATCACAGTGAGTTGTGGTCAATGGCTCAATGTCTGAGTGGAAAGCAGTGACGAGTGTGGTTCCCCAGGGATTGGTGTTGGGACCAGTGC
>NW_010241712.1:190857-196512 GCF_000690775.1 Eurypyga helias | reverse complement strand
CGCCCCCCCCCAGCCGACCAGCACGAACTCCATAATCCAGTGCCCAGGGCGTGCAGGTTCACTGGGGTTTCTCAGCCAGATTTGGTTGCGCGTGATCTGAAGAAATGTCAGCGTTATTGAAACTTAATGACATTATAAATAGCCACTTGGAATATTTTTCTTTGTTAGCGAATGAAAAACCCAATCCGGAGTTACTCCTGCAACGTTTTTACCTTCTGCAGACAAAAGAAGGGGTGTTGCGTTTTTGGGTTTGTTTTTGCTTTATATATATAGCTTGAGGCTTTCTTGCCTTAGCGTTATATCGTTCCTTCAACGATAATTTCATCAGTTGCACCTCTCCACTGGAATAAAAGGAAAACAATTTTTTTAGCTTAAGAAGAAAAAGGCAGAGAAAATAAAGGTTTGACGTTAATTTCATTAACAAATAAAATAAAGTCAGGCTTAGTAAGGATTGAAGATCTTATTCAAGCTAAAAAAAATACCAGACTGGGACTAGTTTCAATTAAAAGCATATCCAATATGCTACCATGACATTTAATATAACCCAATCCCAACTATTCTGTGCAATATGTGATGCAAAGAATTTAAATTTTGTTTTTTCATAAACAAAATGAAGCTTTTTTTTTAAAAATATTGCTTTTTAAAAAAAATAATGCAAAATTTTGCAAATCCCTGGCATCTAGGAGTTCTGTCTGAGCAGCAACTGTAGCATTTAGCTCTGTGACTTTGACCTCGTTGGAGCTTAGTTGGTACTCGCTTTCCCAAGTTGAAAGGCATGGGGCTTGGTGGCAGTAAAAGGTAAAAAAAGGTCCAAGGCATTCCGCAGTTTTCCATTGTTGCGCTTTTATTTCAAGGGTTGTAGCAACACATAAAGTTGCGTAGTGCTGCAGCTCAAAAAATGGAGAATACTTTAACTGTCTCTCTCTCCTGAACCATTTCCAAAATACTTAAGGATTTATTGGGCCAGATACCAAATGATAGTTGAGATGCTATGTAGTGGCTAGTGCTGATCAGATGATTGATTGATTTCTAATGGGTTTCTAATTCAGAACTTCATTCACATTATAAATCCTTGATATTAAAATGCGGCTTAGGTTGAAATCTGATTGCAGTCTCTTCACAAAGTCATACCAACCCCGTCAAAATGCTAGTTGACAATGACAAAATATAACTGTGTTTTTGTTGTTGTTGTTGAATTTGTTAACTCTTTCATTTCTCTGTGAGGAAGTCTTTGGCCACGCTTCAGTATTTTAAAGCGATGAAATGTTTATTCATAGCGTGTTTGCGCACAACCCCGGTAATAATAGAAGAGACTGTACTACCCAGAGTGTAAGGTAAATGTTAATCTGCACCTCTAACCATTCACAAATGATTCTGCCTATTTTAATGGCCGTTTTCCTTTTGTGCTGCCCTCATTTTGGTCGCTTCCCTGTGAGTAAGGCGGGATGCAGCCATACGGTTAAGAAGTTCAAAATGTGGGCTGACAAAAGGTGCAAGTTTCCCAGTGCCACTGTGCAGCACTGCACAAGGCGGGTGCTCGCCATGCTTGGAAGAAGAGCCTCTCTGCCAACTCTACCACATTCTTGCTGCCCTGCCTTTTTCCCAGGGCTCAGAAGGAAAGAGCATCCCAGTTCTTCTTCACTCTTGGGAACACACACATTGTTTCAATAATCCAGGCAATAAATGCTAATTAGTAATGCTTAAGGACCCTACCAGTCAGAGTAATTATCATAATTTACCTCTTCCTTGCTAAAAACATTCCTTGCTGGTTTAAAAAATTTTTTGAAGTGATAGTTTCTTTCCTCTTCCTCTGGAAAGCATTCCTCCTTGCATTAGCAAGAAGTATATGGGTCTGCTGTAGCACGTTTCACATATTGCTTTGGGAACTGCAGCTAGAGAGAAACACGTGTAAAGATTTTCCCACACATAAAAATTTATTTTGAAACTGATATTTTTTTCCGTTGCCTTCCCTCTCTGCGCGCCCCCTCCCCATCTCCAGCACCACCAAAAAACCACTTACAGAGGGAGAACAAAGGAAATCGCTAACTATAAAGGCATCATTAAGTATGAACAGCAACAGCAAGATAGTGTGTGCGATACGACAACATATTTTATTGCACAAAAGTAGAGATAATTAAATAATTCAGTGGTATTCTTAGCTAATTAGCACAAAGATCTTTCAGAAGCCATCAAGAAAATGGATCTCATCAAATCTAATAATACGCTACATTTCCCAAATATCCTATATTTTCCAATGTTGCCACTGCTTCGCCAGCTGACACAATAACACAAAAGGTTACAAGTAGTTGCACATTTAATTGGCTTTTCTCAAGACAGTATTTTCTGCATAAGGTGATTAGGTATTTAGAGGAAATTAATGTGCACAGGTGGAATTTTCAGTATTAGTCAATATTAGAGAAAAAGATGATAGCTTCAGGAAAGCCAGATCTATTACAAGGGATCCATTAAAAATATTAAATTATCAGCTCGGTGCCATTCTTGGGTTGATTGTGATGGGGCAGACTCCTTTTGCTTTGGAGTTGGCGAATGAATGCTGAGTCCAAGATATTTTTTCTGAAGTGGGGACCTAGATTGCCTGTTTTCAGCTTTTCTCAACATTGAGAAACGCATGGCAGAGTCTCAGAGAGGTCTGGGACCTCTGGTTTAACGTGGGCTCTAATTTCAAGGCCAGAGCCTTGTCTCGTTTGCCAGTGGTACAAACTGGGAGGAACTCCATTCTCATCAGTGGAGTTGGTTTAGGTCTCCAGTAGGACGGCTCTAACTATCATGCCATGCAAATGCTTTTTCCTGCAGATGCGTGAGCTTTTTTAGCTGGAATCAGTGACTGTGTATGTCCAGGAGCACGGTCCAGGTTGACAATCTACAGATCCTAGGCAGAGGAACAGGCTGCACGGACAAGCACCTGCAGGGCATTAATACTGCTACTGGAAAACTCTGTTAGGCATGTTCTCAGTAATTAGGTGCATCAAATATTACTCAGAATATCTCATTGCATTATTTAGAATATCTCATTATACTCCCTTGATCTAAATGTATCCACAGGTTCACGTGATGCATTTACAAACTATCATTTACTGCCTCTCTATTTGATACATTCAAGGTATATATCAAATACTGATATATTTGATATATTGATATATTTGATTTGTACTTTCTCCTCTGCCAAACAAAGGAATGGCTGAAAATTTGACTTTGCCGGTCAGTTAAACATCTCCTGTTTTAAGTAAAATGTCAGTTCACCCTTCAAATAAGGGAAGGGGATGTGCATCAGTCTCTTAGATGCAGCATGAGTTCTCGCTTTTACTCTGGGCCCAACCTGAACTTCCCTGCTGTGTTACAGTTGTGGTGCGTATCGACCCTGTGGACTACCCAGAGCAGTAATGCTGTGGGGTAAGATGCTGTGGTTTGTAATTAGTTGTTTTGCATGCAAGATGGAACTTACAGGCCCACCCTGAAATTGCACAGTGCCTAATGTAGCGGTGTCCCTAGTACAGGAAAGAGACTTTTCCCTGCCCAAAAGAGATGGAGACTGATTTATACAAGGTAGATGGAGGGATTAGGAGGGGAAAAGGCACCTCGAAGTGATTTGCCCAAGGAAGCCCAGTACATCATTAGCAAAGCACTAATTCACATCTCCTGGTTTTACAGGGCTGCTGTACTTAATACTGTACATTCTTCCTCGGTGGAACTTTCCAGGCTGTGAATGAGGTTACTGATATGCCAGGGGACCCTCTTGTGTGCCCCCAGATGTAATCACGAAAGAGTATGTTACTTTTGTGAGCAAGGCATGCATTTTTTCCCTTTTGTTTTTGTATCATTCACCCAATGCTCTGGCAATTGTATTTGATATACGAGGGCATTACAACCAACTAAAAAAAAAGGGTATTTTTCAAGATGAAAGATGAGTTTCTGATTTACATGGTAGTCAAAGTGACTGTGGAAGGCTGAGACTACTGCAATTGTTTTTATTTAACAGCTCTTCCCACACTGTAGTCGATGAATCTCTAATCTCCTGGACTTAAATGTCTGACACAGAATCGTTTCTCTGCTGTCCCTCGTACCTGTGATCGACCGTGTTGTGCTCGCAGAGCTCCACCCACAGCAATGTCTTAACAGCGGGCTGCTGGTGCACGGGATATAGGTTTTATGTTCTTTAAGGAGTGGGGTGGGGAGGCCATAAAAGGAAGAACGTGGGCTTTGCTGTGCAATATAAGGGGTAGTCTCCAGCAGCAACCGCTGAAGGATGGCTTGGCCTTCTGAGAAACAAAGAGTAGATTAGCTCTGGCAGAATTTGTGTCTTGCTGCTGACTCTCAGACCGTGGCCACTGGTGTTCAAACAGCCAACATGCTGACCAAATCCTGGTGCTATCTGCTGTTGTATACCTTTGGAAGACGGGACAGGAGGGCGCCCTTTGGTGTCCTGTATGGCAAAGAGGAGGATAAGCCAAGTCAGCTCCTAGAGAAGTCTCCAAACAGCTCCCTCTGGCTACTACAACAAGCTGACCCAATGGTTCTGTTCCCTGGAAGCTGTGTCTGATGATCACAGGCCGTTACATACTTCTCACTTGACTGCTCTGCTGGTAACTCCACTTTTTAAGATGAATTATGCAAGAAATGCTGTGAAACATCAGACATTCAGGAGCTGAGGATTGGGAAGAGTCCTCTCTCGGTGTACGAACTGATTTCTGGATAAATTCTGAGACTCACCTGGATTCCAGCTTCTCCAAAAAGGACAAAAAGTGGAAAGGATCAAAAAATAATGGGTGGACTTTCGTTTTCCTGTGCATGTGTGCTGCTGTATCATGTTTGAACTTGCAAAGAATATACTTGGTCATTCACAAGGAATCCAGTAAATGACAAATCTGTAAATCAGTTACTTACAGTGTGTTTGTCTCATTTGATCACCCCTTTCTCCCCTTTCCCTCAGGGTATCCCTTTGCTTTTAGAAGACCCAGTTCCCCTTGAGGAGAGGATGGAGCGGTTGGGCCTGGGTTCTTCCTCGGGCTCGGGTTGGGGGGAGAATACCCTCTTGGGAAGAGGGTTGGTGGGATCATGGAGCACCTCACACACAGATTGATCAAAATTTGCCTTCAAATCTTTGGTTTCGTTGTGTTTTCACTCCACGAATACCTGGCAGGGTAAGGTGTTTAAAAGATGTGTTGCCTCTCACTGTTGAGGGCCCAGATACACAAAATACTCATGAAATCTGTACTTCCCTCTCATAGGAAATTCAGAAATAACAGTGCAGCTTTGGCATAATTCCTGTTCTCCTTCATCCCCCTTTGATCTTTTTCATGTGACCTAATATCCCATGTGCAGTTTTGGGTAAAATGTGGATTTTGAAAGATGCTGGAACATAACTGGAGGAGGAGGGAAGCCCTGTTTTTGAATTAGTGTTATTCTGCTTGCTGTCTTTACGTCAGCATTCAGTTCCTTTTGGAATACATGAATAGAAGTGTTAAAAATAGTGATCAAAACCCACTAAAAATCATGACATTTTGATACAATTGCCAAAAGTGTTCAATAAGAATCTGAAGTCCCATATCCCTCAGGCAGACGAATGCTCCTTTTTCTTAGTCAGGACTTACAAACTGGCATTGCCCAGGCAAATAAAACTGCTCCAGTTTTTCCCTC
>NW_010241712.1:178700-190840 GCF_000690775.1 Eurypyga helias | reverse complement strand
TTAGGAAGAACTTTCCCCAAGTTCCAGTTGTAGAAAGCACAAGCCCAGATCTGTTGTGTTTGCACGGAGAGCTCCACATTGGAGCATGTGTAGTTGGTGCAGGTTCAGTGGGAGCTGGGGATAGGGAAAAGGAGGCACCAGTGGCAGAACCAAAGCTTCAATTCGTATTTCTCCTGAGGGATCTCTCCAGGCCCGTGCATGAAACTGCAGTGGGACAGTGGGGGAGGTGTGTTTCCACATTTATCTTTTTGTTTGAGATATAAACCGCAAGGTCTCCTCTGTTGTTCAGGGACAGATGTCCAGGGAGAAGTTACGTTCCTTTGGCACATGCCATGTGAAACCTTTCCTTCTCCCTCTCTCCCCGTCCTCTTTTTTTTTTTTTTTTAATAATTCCTATTTTGTTTTCAATACCCTAAAAGAGACAACACTGTTGTTGGAACTATCTCCTCACCTCAGAAATAAAAAGACAAAATATTTGGGGATGTGTTTGATCCTCTCCAGGTTGGAATGTATCTGTCCGTTGGAAAACAACACGGGGCTCAGTGTTATAAAACATGGGGAGCAATATATGAATGTGTTTTGTTCACATATGATGGTACCTCATTATTTAGTAATGCAGCACTTCTACAGCAAGTTCCGTCTGTGGATCTCAAGGCACGTTCTGCAGGGACCTGAATTAACTCTCCCAAGTCCCTTTGTGAGGTGGGTATGGAAACGTTTCTGTTCCTTATTTACGTGAGGGGAAATCACAGGCAGGGAATAAAGTCCCTTGTTTTCAAGATCTTTAACCTCCGTGTCCTCCTTTCCACACGTTCATTTTCCTCATAACGTGGAGTAACACTGTTCATTTTCAACCCAAGTATCCAAAAAATATACCAAGCACAGTGGAATCAAATATAATTTGATTTGTTGGTGGTGTTTTTCTCTGGGGCTGGGGAGGGGAGAGTGGCTCCCAGTACAGAGGGTTTGCGTTTCAGAAGGCTGGGGATCTGTGAATCTGTGCAGAGCCTGTGGGGTGGAGAGGTGCTTAGCACCTCTGAAAATTGATCTATCCTAAAAACACCGATTTGAAAGTTTGGCTTCAGCATTTTGCCTGAGATGGCACAGCTGATAATTGGATTTCAGTTTTCTGAGATCCAGTCCATTACCCCAGCTATAAATCACAGTGCCTGCAATTGCTTGCCTAATGCACCCTTACTTTGAAAACGTTTCCTTTACAGCCTTTCCCATCTGGGCCTGGGAAGACACTTCAGATGTAGGTAAAGCAGCAGTGGAGGGGTAAAGCTGTGCCTTCAGCAGCGCGTGGTGCGGTGCACTGCGACTTGTTGACTCCTACCCAGCGTCCTCTCCCTCTGTAAAGCAGTTCCGGATGTTCGGGGTCGAGTACGCTACATTTGGCAGCTCGAATAGCTTTTGCACCTTGAAGGATTTTACATCCTACTCAGGGAAGCTCCTTTCTTACATTTATTGGGTCATGTTAGGCTGATTTCAACAAGCTCCCTAATCACCTGCACCATTTCCTTGCTCTTCAGCTTGAGTTTTGGGAGAAAGAAATTTGCTTTCTGCACTAAGAAGTCCGGGCACAGGATGGGGACCCGCGGCTTCTGGGATTGCCTCCGCAGGCTCCATCTGCACCGCCCTCAGCATCTGGATGCAACCTTGGGTTTAAGCTTACGAGGCCCTGTGAACTCAACCGAGTGCCGGGTTCAGCTAGGTTTGCAAAGCCAATTAACTCCCATTATATGGGTAGTATTCTGTGAGTAGGTTTGGTTCTGCAAAAAATAATTTCTTATGTTAACTCATATCGGATCGTTAGCCCGAGTAAGAAAAGCCACACGGAAAAGTTGCACATACAAATCTTTGCTAAATCAAGACCTTGCCTTCTTCAGATGCTGTTTGTTTTGACCTCAAGGCTACGAAGCTGCACACTGCATACACGAGGCGGCCTGTTTTTAGATGAATACAACGACAGCGAGTTAAATCTGGGAGTATGCGGGATCAGGGAATCCCCTTGCTAAGTGGTAGCTGAGAAAAAAAATGTGGGTTTTGCCACGTGGAGCATTAACTTAGGTGGGGCGCTTGGATTCCCTTGCACTTCATTAGCTCCCCTTCTGCTGGAGCCGATGGAGTCACTGCGGAGTTGCATTGATGTAAAACTTACCGCGTGGCCCAAAACAGCCCAGCCCAGAGAGGTTTGGAAGCTGTGACTGGGGGGTTAAGTGCGAGGGGTGTGCCACCAGGGAACAGGTCCTTTTGACTTTGGGAGCAGCCTGCCCTCACTTTTTACATGGCCTGGGCCAGAATATCTTTTCCGGTGGACTCCAGCTTTTCTCTGCTGGCTGCTAAAGCAGAAGACAAAGGTAATAGGCTCCTGAGTGACCCTCCCCGTGACTATCTAGGCAATTAATTCTTGAAATCTCCAGCACTGTTGGTGCACCTCTGTTTCTTCTGTAACACCAAACATCTGTATTGCTAGAGGAGATGAAAAGTAGACGTTTAAAAGAACGAGCACTTAAATATGCTCCCTTTTTTTTTTTTTCTTTATGATCCCCCCAAGTTTTGGCTTTTTCTCTATCTGCTACCTTCAGAGCCTTGCCTCTTTCCTAAGAGCTGGACTTTGGTTGATGCAAAAACCACCCATGCAACGGGACAAATTCTTTCCTAAATCGACTCTAATGTTACTGTCAGAATTGCACCAGGCATAATTTTGACCCAGAGACAGTAAGATTGGATGTTAAAACACTGAACCAAGAGCCATCAGCAGGAGGTCTTCTCTCTGCTGTTTTTTTTTAGTCAAGCCCATTCTCCTAAACATTTTTTATCCATATCAAGAGGAAGTTTGGAACTAGATTTAATCTATTTCCCAGAAGGTGCTGGTGCTTTCATGTAAAATGAGGAGTTTATTGTCAGGACAGGAACAAATTTTTGGAGCCATCACAAGATTTTCTCTGGTGTATCAAAGAGATGGACTAATTTGATATATGAGGGCCATAATAGTTATTACTATCTCTCCAAACACACACATCAAATTCCTTTCCTACCTTCACATGCCCACAGCCCCTGTCCCATGCTTAGGAACACAAAAAATGGAGAATTAGGCCCCACCTCACCATTCAGTGTTCCTAAAGAGATCCAGCTGAGTAAACCAAAGGGATTGGAACCAGCCTTTCATCTACTAATGGTCTAACGGGATCCCTTTGTGTTGATTTTAGCACTTTCTCTTCTTGGCTGAATTAAAGAATCCACTGCAGTAATGCCCAACCTTTTATTGTTGTGCCACGTTATTCATGAATTATTCCAGTTTCATGGTTATTTTTGTTTTGGCATTATAGCCTATTTGAAAATACTTGTAAAACAAAAGAAAGGAACACAGTTTTTCCACTTCCTGTCTGTCTGTCTAGAGCTGTGGGTCCAAAGAGTTTCCAGCTTTGAGAATCTAGCTGGTAATTTATGAGAGCATGGGATGGTGTGAACCAAGAGCTTGGCATCCGTAAGCTCATGTGTGTTCTAGGCAAGTTCTAGTCCCAGATCAGCAATGATTGTTACTTGACCCATCCCTAGAAAATTGCAGCAAAACCAGAACCCTGGTCCTGAGTCTCATTAAAGTACAGGCAAAATTTGGACTTGGACTTGATTTATCCTTCCAGCCAGTCTTTCCTTCCTCCGTAAGGAGTCCCAGCAAAGTGTGTTGAGAACTTGGTCCCACCTTTGATGAATAAAATCCTGTCACACCCAGGTCTACACAAACCACTTGAAAAGGATAAAACACAGAGGTAACATTAAGCAGTACGATGTGATAAGGGAATTTCCCCTGCACCTTCAGCAATAATGGATCGGTCCATCTAATATTGCACAAACTGACATCTCTTTTCTAAAAATAGATGTCTGAACATTCAGTCAATGGAGTAATCCAATTGCCTGAACATTCTTGGGTGCTTTATCATTTAAACTGTAATAAATCACAGTATGCCACAAGCTGTATTGAGCTGCATCAAGTTACATTCCCACCAATAACATGCGGTAACCAGATGAAATCAGTGTGACATGATGTAATTGATCTGAAAATTCAATGCATGCACTGTTTTGTCTTAAAAAGTTGGCTTGAATAGGCCTCTTAAAAATTAGGGGGATTTTCTTAAAATCACTGCCCATGTCACATTTTGACTCACTTTTTCTCCCCTTTATGTATTCTAAATAATGAACACATGGTGCCTGCCCTTAAATCCACTGAACTCTTTTGAAAGATTACTATTGATTCCAGATTTTGGGCCTGGCTGATCAGAAAATGTTTGCAGTAAAATATATAGAGGGATCACTATTGTCCATTTGTTTGGGACAGCTGGACTCACACACTGATGCTCCCAGGATTACTCAGCGATACGCTTCCACAAACGAACACCTACCATTGTTTGGAAAAAAGTTCCTTACATTTAGTTTCCCTCTGCCTCCTTTCTTAAGTAAACGTGGTGGTATAGAATAGTTTTAAAATTCCCAAGCAGACCCTTATTTCTCAGAGTATTATTCCCCCGGACCACCTTAATGAATTCCCTCCTCTCCTTGGTTTTATATATGTTGCAGATATTTATACAAGATGTATGAACATAAAAGGATTATTCATAACACTGTTATTTCTGAAACAGGGGACTAAAGCTAAACATAATCTGGTTCAGTCCCCAGCTGATGTAAATCATTCTAGCTCTCCTGCAAGTTGCTGATGACATTTTTTTGCCCACCCAGTTAAGGATTGCTCCTGTCAGAATGGGAGGAGGGAGAGCATTGAATAAAACTGACGGGAACAAACTCATGCCACCTGTGATGATGTCTGTGGAAGCTGGAATTTCACCACAGAGTTTGGCTCTGCTGCCAGAGGCGAAGGTTTGATGAGATTATGGCTTGTGCTACCAGAGCCAATGCCACTGCTAACAGGTAACGCTGGGGTGGAAATGCAACGGCACAGAAATCAGACTGACCTAGTTGCCTGAATAAGTACGTAGAGCCCTTACAGAGCCAGGTCATGGTGAATCGTGTGCTATGTGTTTTGGCTGAAATGTTACTCAGGTCAGCTAGTTCAGGCCTAGCTGCGTGTCCTGATCTCAATTGCTGTGGCACTCAAGCCCCTGTCTAGCTCTGCTGAATTTGTTGCCACAGAGTTTATAATAACGAAACTGAAACCCCTCATGGGGGTGAGTTGGTAGAGCTGAAGTGTAAGAAGGGGGAGTATTGCATCTGATTCATTTTCCCCAAACTAAGAGACAGATAATAGGAGATCAAGAGAGGCAGCGACTTGATAAGAGGAGAATGAAATGGGAAACCAGAGGAGGAAAATGTGGGAAAGGGGGAAAGTAAACCAGCAAGGGATGTGTCTCTCATTATAAACTCTGACCCAAATTGTAGAAGGGAAGGTGCTGGACAGTATCAGCCAGTTGTGTGCAGCTCACTCTCACAGTGAGAGAAGGGGGTGCCCCCCACCATGAAGTGTTCGTGAGGGTAGAAGTCACTGTAGTACAACTGTAACGGAGGGTAGAATTTGCCTTCCTCACCTCACCAGCTGACCAGCCCTGGCAGCACTGATGCAGAGTGCAGCCCTGCCTTCCCTTCACCTGCTCAGAACACCCCAGTGCACATTAAACTTTCTTTTTTCAAAACAGGACGTTTAAACCCAGATTAAGAAGTGGTAGTGCATGCAATTGTGCTGGCGTTGGGTAGTGGCAGATACCTCCCCTATTCCCCCTCTGCTGAAAGCTGCAGCGAGCAGCAGCTGCTGGAAATTGCCTTTGAGAGAAGCTCTGCTGCAATCAGAGCGCAGGAGCATCCATGAGCAGAGCTTAATGTTCCACCCTTCTTTCTTCGCATGCTTTAGAAAAGTTAATTAAAGGAGGCTGGGATTTGAAAAGTGAGAAGCACCATTGCCAAACCAGCTCTTCAGTGTTCCCTTTATTGTTCCCTCTGACCAGAACATCAGCACAGACCTCATTCTTACTACTTACATACCATATTTCCACAAACTTAATGGTTACAATGTGGTAATGAGCAATAGATTATCAGATGTTCAGATAAGATGGATCTAATGGCTGTTTCGCAGTTTGTAGGGTAAATACAATAACTATTAAATACTCCATTTTACAGGCAGAGGAAAATGGAATTATTGACCCCAAATCTTGCATTAAGTCGTTCACCCAGTGAGGGAAAAGGCGAAGGTAATAGCATGGCTAGATCGACAGCAGTAGAAGAACTGCCAGGATTTCACCAGTTAGCTGCAGGCTCTAACAGTGGGGTGGTGACTGTGCAGAGTTACCGCAACAAAGAGAATATGAAACTTAGACCGGTGCGCCTTGTTCTCCTACCCCAGATGAGAGTGCATAAATACCACCTTGTTACGGGAGAGATTTCCAATACCTCTCACATCCTGCGAAGTCCCAGCCAGTTGTAATGCAGCGACGCGGCAGAGACAGAATCTTTAACGAATGGGGCCAGGAAGGAAACGGCTTCAATTCTTTGGCCAGAAAGACTCTCTGATGAGCAGTGGTTTATATGACTACAAACAGACAAGAACCCTCTGGGCTTTTTTTAAAGTCTTGTGGTCTTCATATTTATAGGAGAAAAATGCCAAGAAATATCAAAGCTGTATCTTCTCTGAGTTTGTTAGCACAGTTCCCCAGCCTGCAAAGTTGAGTCCTTCTATTGGACGTGAAGAAACCCCATTTTTCCCGTCTGTTTTCAGTGAGGACTATCTAAGCTTGGCACAGAGGCCCTGCCACAGCTTTCAATAAGGTCTTCAGCCCCTGGCCTTGAATCTGGAAGTTGCCATGGCCCTTTAATGCTCAAATTCCTGGTAGGAAGTTTGGTTTTCATGCTTTACTATGGTTTTCCTACAAACTTTGATCTTCACTCTTGGGAGTCTCATTTTCACTCAGCTGCATCCGCATCTCTGGCCTTAACCTTTCATAACTGAGTGGCCTACTTATCAAAGTGTGACAGCTATCTTAACCCCCCACCCACTTGCCCATGTAGATGTAGGACACTCTCCAACCGTTATGAAAACAGATAAGTTAATTGACTAGGCTGTTTCTTGTCATACTCCAAATATTTGGTCTCCTTTGTCACTGCATCTTGAGTCCCTCAATCCTCTATCAATACAGCCTCCATCTCCGTAGCATCTGAGAGTTATTTTTCCAGAGTAGCGTGCTTCCATGAACAGCTGATTCATTTCTCCTCACCACTTCGCTGGCCATTGCTTGATACTTGAAGGGCCACCTCGTTAGGTGTGAAGGGTAGCAATTAGTATATTTTTAACATGCATGTGTACTACCAGCTCTCTCAGCATGAGTCAGCAATGCCATCGTATTGGGATGCTGCGTATGAGTAATAAACGTGCCCCTCTACCACGCAGAGCCTTGGGTGTAGGACAATATCTTCTCTGGGGACTGTGCTTCAGTAATGATATGAAGCAATCACTTTGTAGGAAAAGCAGCAAGAGTGGTTAGAGGTTTATGAGTAATGACTTTTCTTTGGATGGGGAGGGGGAAATATGAGAGAACTGGGGTTTTTTATTCAAGAAAAGGCTGAAAGTGAAACTTGAAAATTGCCTTCAAGTGCATGAAAGAAAGAAGCAGAGAAGGGAGTGCATTGTTCTCCATGTCCACTGGAGATGAGGCCCACAAGACAGTTCTGTGATTCTTCTCAAAGGAAAAAATAAATTGTGCCAATACGGTCTGACACAAAGGGGATCTGCTGGACTGCAGGGCATAATATATTTTGCCTGCATTTATTGGTCTACATGCTATCGGTGACAGGTTTTTTTGTTTTTTTGTTTTTTTTTTTGTTTTTCCCTAGCCTTCTCCTTGTCAGTCCATTTAAAAATGGCTCATATTTTGTTATTACCTCTGATGGTCAGCAAATGACCGTATCTCCAAGTTAACTCTCATCTATGATCTTCTCATAATGATAAAGTGGTTCTTTTAAGAGTCGCGCTGCTTGCCAAAAAACTATTACTGCAAATGTCTAAAGCCATTTCCAAAATAATTTATTGAACAACTGCACTCGGAATAAGAAGCACTAGGAAGGCTCTCATTTAATACCAGAATTTAAATACATTTTAATGTACCCATAACCGGAGTATCCAGATGCCATGGATGTAAGCGTAGCACTGTGTCTCTCCAAAAGAACCATTTTTCCCAGTCTTTTATAAATGCTGCCGAGATGATAGCTTTCAGGAAGGACTGTTGGAGAAGATTGCCCAGGGCCTGTCTAGCCAAGGGATGTACCTGAGCCAGCTCTATGCACACTGCAAGCGGCAGCAAAGGACTTACCTACACAGGCAGGTGCAAAGAGACCAAAGCCGCTCTTGCCTCTGTCCAGAGCCGGCCAAACTGAGCTGACTGTGGCCTGGAAGCCATGCAGTGATGTTAACATATTAGGATATATCAACTAGGGCTGGAGCTTGTTCACATCCTACACACAGGAATACAGGACCACCAAACTCCATGGAAATTAAAGGAAGCTACGCACCTTGCCTGGAGCAGATAGTTCTCGCAGAGGCTGTCGATGAGTTCAAGTCATGAAGGGTGGTTTTGGGTCTAGATACGACATTGATTAAGTATATAGAGATGAATCCTTTGTGTTATTTCAGGATATTTACAAATCGCGCTCTCTCCTTTGAACGCAAGATCATTCGCAAAGGGGAAAGCCTTGCTAACTGAGCTATTTCCTTTTTTGAGCTTCTTATCCTAGGAATTTTCTTCTTTTTTTTTTTTTTTAATTATAAATCACATGAGTTCTGTGACTCACAAAGGCTGTAGGTGGTATTATTTGTTTTGGTGTCTGCAATCCCAACGTCAAACTTTTCTTTGTCAAGAGATTGATACAACATTGGTTTTGGCGAGAAGCATGGTAGGAGAAAGGACATCACTTAACAGATACTTAAAATGTGGTCAGGCTCTGAAAAGTGACTCTTAGAAATGACGTTGTGGTTTTCCATATTTATTTTCTCTCAACAACTTCCAGAAACAATCTGCTGAGCTCACAAATCTAAAGGTGATTTGTTGAGCTGTCACCTCTCCGTACTCAATGGAGGGTTTTGAAAACCCCCGCCCTTTTCCATGTGCCTCTTCCATCATCACCGCTAATAAGGATTCCACAACGGGAAACTAGCTGACGTGTTGCTGATGGATGCACAAGGCCAAGTAAACTCCAGCTTGCTCTTCCACTTCCCTCAGCTTATCAAGGAGCCATAATTCAGCTTCAGCTTGAGTTAACACAGAGCTGCACAGAAGGAGGATTATAAAGCAGCAGTAGGATGGTCTAGTGGTGAAGACATGGCTCTGAAACTAAGGAGACCTTAATTAAATTCCCATCTTTACAGTAATATGTAGTCATGATGGCTATACTCCATACTGCCTCACCCCAGAGCTAGCAAAAGCAGTTTAGAATTAGTCAATATGACTAATAACTAGATATTTTCTATGAAGATGATTGTTTTCCACTTGGCCCAAGCAGTTAAAAGGAGTGCCCAAGGCTTAAAGGAGCATTTCCCCAAGTTTGGTTTTCATGGATCTCCCATATGGCAAAAGACACCTATGCTACATGATGATAAGTGATAGGGGAGAAATAGAATTGACATGTAGAAGTGCCATATTTTACTGTGTTCTCCAAATTTCCTGATTTTTGGGAATTAGTGAGTCAGATAAAGCAGAACTTTTCTCCCTTTCTCAAAATGCAGAAACAGGAGACTGCAGAAAGGATGGAAAAAAGCAGGAAATTTAAAATCTAAATACTGCTTTTTTACATTTGAGAAAATTGATTTGGGAGTTACAAGATAACGTCATCAAGAGTAAGACCACATTTTATAAATCCAATTGGTAGTAGACAAATTCTAGTGAAGATTCCTGTTACCTCTTGAAAACTGAATGGAAAAGATGTGCAAAAGGAATAAACCAGCTTTCAACAGAAGGTTTTGGAAAGCAACTGGGAATAAAGACTAGTTTTTAATTGCCCCAGTGACTACTTGCTTGAACAGAGACTGGCAAATGATCTATGCAAATTACTCCTTCATCCCAAAAAAAGCAGTTGCTGGCTTCCTGGTACCTGTGCAGGATGTCAGCTAAAGCTACATGTATCATGTAATTGATATTAATCTGGCTCCAAAACTTAGCATAATTGTACTTAATGCAACAGTCTTGCCTGGAAACTGAAGCTAATTAGTCCATGTGGAATGAAGCTGCTGATGCAAGTAGACTGCTGCTGATGCCAGAGCTAGCAGGGGTTCCTCTCCTCAATGCCATGTAGACACAGTCATAGGTTACAAGTCAAGCAAAAATAAATCAGGATAGCTGAAATGTCCTGGACTTGTCATGGCAAAAAAGTCAATCATGCAAGTGATGATGTTGAGAAAAATCACTTCGTTTTTCCATAGAAAAAATTCAAAGACAGTCAAGATGCCAAAAAATGAAGTCATTCTTCTATATTCCTTTATAGTGGGTGTCTATGGAGAAACATTAGGGATGATCGCTTCCTTTAGATACCTTAAAAATCAGGTAACTGATTTCCCCATGTGAAGACATGCATAGGTTATGAATTCTTATTTCAAGAACACGTCAGCTTTATGACTGACATACACAGAGTATAATTTGACTATGCAAAGGTGAAGTAATTTTGGTTAAGCAACATTTATTGCCTTGCATTCTTATTTAATTGAATTAGCTACATTTTAAATCAGTATGTTGAGAGAAAGCTTGTTGGGAAGAAACCTGGCTTATCAAGGCCTGAAGCCGTGAGCCAGGAGTATTCGGTCTTATTCCACCGTGCTGCGGCAGGCTGTTAAACCTGGTCCAAAACCAGCTGAAGTACAATGAAAAGAGTCCCATTCACTTCAAAGGGTCTGACTCAGGCAGCTTTTCT
This sequence comes from Eurypyga helias, assembly GCF_000690775.1. Lineage (NCBI taxonomy): Eukaryota > Metazoa > Chordata > Aves > Eurypygiformes > Eurypygidae > Eurypyga > Eurypyga helias. The sequence continues at coordinate 179,944 of NW_010241712.1, read as the reverse complement.
CTGTGTCAGTTTCCTCATTTTAAAAGTTGGCAGAAATGCCTACTTCTTAGGTATGGGAGCCTAATGATTCACCCACACTGTGCAAGGGTCACCGGGCGTTTTGCCTGAGGGACAGCAGAGAAATTACTGAGGGTTTATTTTATCAACACTTCTTCCACCAAGTGGTAGGCACAAGGTTCTACCTGCTAACCCAAGAGGTTACTAAGAGAAGACGTCCGTAAGAATCTGTGAAGGGTACGGAAGATGGTGGCTCTGAAACACAACTACTGTGAGGTTTCAGGTTACGCTGCTGAGGAAATGTGCTACAGGTTGAGTTAATACGGCATGAGCAGGCAGGGTTTTTGTCTCAGCTATGAGTTTTATTGCACATTTGTGAAGGCCGGTGGCTATGTTCCTCTGTGCATCAACCATTTGGGCTTTGCAGGTTAGGTATTTTCTCTAAACCCAAGACTGATGCGTGTTTTGATTCTACTTTATTCCCATTTTGGGGTACAAAGGAGAAGATAGGATGCTACAGTTTTAGCTCATCTCCAAAAGGTCCAGCACTGAACTAAGCCCAGGCCCAGACAGATGTCCTGGCCTTCAAAGGGTGATCGCAGGTTGGAGTTTGGCAACTGGCTCCTCTTCGGTCTTTCTGCTTTCAACCTTTTGCTGAACGCCTCCTAACTTTGCATCTGTGAACCTCAGCACGAACCAAAACCAGTCCCTGTGTGGCTGGGTCTGACCCTGGAGGACTTCACAGAGGCCACGGCAGAGACTTTCCCAGCCCAAGGTGAAGGCCTTGGGCGAATCCTTGGGTTGGGAGAGTCTTACCTAGCCATGGGTTGAACAACTCCACTCCAACTCCACTTACTCCATGGTAAGGTCCCATGCCAGATGCCCAGCATAAACGACAGAAATGAGTAGTAGTTTCTCGCCCTCAGCTCTCAGCTGCAGCCTCTCAGGGGCTGAGTGGGCCTGGGTGGAACCGGGTGGGATGCTGCTGGGAGTAGGATGGAGAAGAGCATTGCAGGCACCTACTGTAAAGGTGGATATGCTGGTGAGGACTCTCTGAAAGGTACTTTTTAAAGCTTTCTATATATTTCTGGAACAAAGAAAGGGGTGAGGAAAACAGGGATAAAAGCTTATTAGCAAACGATATTTGGAATTGCAATACAGACACACGCAGATACACATATACCACATATTACAGTAGTTTTAATTGCTTGTAATGTAGCCCCCTCTCCCCCCTCCCCGCCCTTGCT
>NW_010241712.1:140869-178666 GCF_000690775.1 Eurypyga helias | reverse complement strand
AGTCCCCCCCCACGAGTTAATCTGTCGCTAGATTCTCAGCTTTTCTTTTGCTTCTGGTTTCATTTTCAGATGACAAAATTCAAGGCACACAGCTCTGCTGTCTGGTTGCCCTGGTAACGGCAGCCTATTATCGTACCTTGTCATTCATCAAGAAAGAATTGCACTTGACAGAGATAGACCAAAATGCCTGCAGTCTGCAGCATTAAAAAAAAAAAGAAAAAAAAGAAAAAAAACTGTTTTCTTTTCTTCCAAGTATGTAAAAGGCCTTTAATGCCTATTTAGCTACATGTTTTATTTAACATCACTTATTATCCACTAAAGTGATTGTCGATACTCATAGAAATAGATATTTCCTCCTCAAAAATATATTTAATTCAAATTTGTAATTCTGCCTTGCTTTCAAACCCTTCTACCCTGATGGACAATATAAAGGAAATGGTGAAATGATAAACGTTTTGCATGTTGAATTCAACGAGTGACCACACAAACGCTGCCTTTCTGCTTAATTATGTCTTGTGTTGGTTAGCTTTCCTGCTCTCTTTACAGAGCTTCAAAAATAATTAGCAGGGTATGTAATAAATAATTGAATTTTATCTCTAATTAATCCTTCAAGTGCAGAGTGTTATGGAGTACTGGTAAGTGTACGTATGTGAAAAGTACATATGTAGCACGCGTGTAAACATATATATGTTGCATGTATTAAAAAGGTAAAGGTTTGTCTGAGCATAAAGTCTTTAATCACTCTTTCTGAAGTGGGACCCGTCCCAAATTCATTGTTCTTCAAAGGCAGGAAAAGGTAATTGCTTGTTATTTTGCCTACCTCATCTTTGCCATCTGAATTAACCCAAATTAATTCCTGAAATCTGTGGCCTCGTACCTTTTGGGTAGTGAGCATGTTGATGCAGTGAAACTCCCAGTATTGTGGTTTTTTTTTTTTAAATATGAGTATTTTTCTGATAATTCTGTCTGTTTAAGCATCTGTAATTGAGAGTTGGGGTTGTTGGGGTTTTTTTTTGGCTATTTCATAAAAGGGTTTTGGGTCAGTTTTTGCTTACATTGGTCAATTTGCTTGTTCAAGGTGAGATACGTTGTAAAATAGGTTTTATTGGCCATGTGGTATTTTAAGTTCATATCCTTGTTTGGGGTTTGGATCTCTGATTGTTGAATCTTTTGTCCTGGAGATCAGAGAAAGAGAGATAGTGGAGGAGTGCACTTAAAAAAAAGGGGGGGGGCAAAAAAATTCCTCGCATAGATTCTAATGCCAGCTCTGTTTATTTTCATGGAGTGTGTCACCGGCGTTATAGCCAGCCCGCAGGCGTGAGGAGCTCTGAACTTTGGAAGTTCCCTTTGCGCTCCCCCACCGAAACCAGAAAGCCGCGTGTTGCTCCCTTTCTCCGTCCGAGCTTTCTGTCTACACAAACTCCCACATGGGTAAGGGATACGTGGGGGGGGATAAAGGGTTGCGATGGCACCAAATCAAATGCAGATCCTTTCATTAGAGGGGTCCTCGGTGCGTGTGGGCTGGGAAAGGCTCCCGAGGACACCTCCTTACCCGCTCAGAGGCACCAACCCAGGGCGCTTCGCCACGCAGATTTCGGGTTTATTTGTAGCAGCAACCCAAGAGCAAAAGGAGCGGGGAGAGAGGGCGATGGCACTTAAAGTGCGTACGAATACGCCAGTTCCTAGAGCCACTTCTGAACTTTTTACTTTTAATAACGCCGCAGCACCAGTGTTCATTTCCTGTTCAACCTCGGTCCTACCTTTTGATTTTTAAACCTCCCTTAGGCTAGTGGTTTCAGCGGACAAAGAAATGAACAGGCAGAAACAATTAAACTAGCAGATACAGTGAAAACCAACACCACAGCACTTTCGCAGAAATTGCAGTGTATGAACGAATTCTGTTGTGTATTTGATGTTTCAACAGTCGGTCTTATTCTTGCAGTTTCTTCCAGCCTTCCTCTCGGCTAAAGGAATTCTGCTATCCCTTAGGACCTCATAAATACATAGAAGCACTGGAAATATTTTTTCTGTGTATTAATATTACATGATAATCTCGTTGAAGAAAAATAAAATGCTAGATCTAGATCTTCTTAACTGCAAAATGGTCCTTTAAATCCCTTTTAAATGTTCGCATATGTCCTTATGAAAAATTGGAATTTGGAATGTTTATACAGCCCTGAATAGTGCAAGTGAATATCCTTAAATTAGCTTTTCAAGTTGATTTACAGCCTGAAAATTCTGTAACAAGACACGGGTGTTATCTGTTAAGAAAGGAATAGGTTTTTTTGTTATTGTCTGTCTGTGTGTCTTTGCTGTGAAACAAAATGGGAGCCAAAATGCCAGCTATAAAATGAACTTTCAGGAGGAAAGGCTGTGTGGGAATTAATAAAGAAGGAACTTACTCAAAAATTAAAATGCTGCTTGATTTAAAAAAAAAAAAAAAAAAATCAAGATTTATTCATCAAATCTTACAATAAGAGGGGAAAAAGAAAAAGTCCCTGGGGGTTGATATTTGTTTCACTTGAGAAAGGACTAAACATCTATTAGCTCTATCTAATTAATTGGTCTGTCTATTGACGTGTGTATCATTAATGCCAGCATCTATCCAACTCTTATTTTGTGCTTATAGTCCTGGTACCTAAGTCTGTGATAGATCAGAAAATAAGGGCGGCGGACAGGGCTTTATATATTTCTGAGCATTTTTAACCCTCTGTTCTGATTCAGCCACAAAAAAGATTGTTGACTGAAGTTTCAGTTGGGTGGATGGAAATGTATTTGTAGAATTTAAGGCCGTAAGAGACCCTCATAAACAGCTTGTCTGGCCCTTCCCGTAAGCCAGGTTGGGGAACCTCGCTCAGTAAACCCTACACGCGGTGTTTCAGCAACTACTTTGGCTTTATTTGTACTCTGGCACACGGGGAAATGTTGAGTCTCTGAAGCCAAGGTTTTAAAGCCACTTGGCACATCCTCCGGGTTTGAAGTCACCCTCAATATCTGAAATAAGTGTAAATCAGAGAGGTGCTTCCTATGGGTCTGACTCAATAAAAAGCCCTGTCCTGCTGTGGCAGGAGGGAAGCCCATGCAAACGCTCACAAGCTTCCAAAAATTGACTCTGGAGGTGAGGAGGGCTGCTGCGAGGTCTGAGAGGAGGTTGCTCTGTGTTAGAGCCAGATGGAGGTTTTATTGAATCCAGCCTTTGGGTATCGACACAATAAAACACCTCCTGTAAACCAAACTCCTTCTCTCTCCCTTCCACTTTTTTTTTTTCATCTTTTTCTCTTCTTCCTCCTACCGCAGTGAAAATCCGAGGAATGTTGCGAGTAGACCAGAACCATGGCACAGCGCGTGCTTATCTAAAGTTCAGTCAGAACAGAGTGACTCTCCTACCTTCAAATATGTCTGAAATTAAAATGTCATGGCTCAGATTTCCCCTTTTGCTCATGATGAGTTATATCCTGTGCTACAAATCTTCCCTTGCAGTGACCGATGCTTTTCTGAAGGCGAGATGCAGTTGTGGAACAGCTAGAGGAGGGCTCATGCTACTCGTCTCCCTGCTCCACATGTGTATGAAGCGAATACATTTCTGTACTTCTGCACGTAGAATCGCTGCTTGCGGTGGCTCCAGTGAAGGTCAAAGTCTAGATCTCAGGAAGGGACTCGGATACCAGCTTTTTAAAGTCCTGATTCAGAGGTCAGATCTGTGATCATCCTTTCCACTCTGGAGGCTCTGTAACATAACACTTTTTTTTTTTTAATTAGTTAAAATTGAGTGAAAGACAGTGAAAGATGTTGTCGGAGAGTAGAGGGGCATATATGCAAGGCAGTATGGTGACAGTGGCTTTTTCTGTTGAATGGTATGGAAATAGCCCAATGGCACCATCTCAGCACTGTAGTCTGTTGAGCAATCCGGAATCTTGTTGGGATTATTTGCATCAAGCAAGAAACATACATTTTTATCTATTTTCAGTATGTCTGTTTGATGTGCAACTTAACTTTTGAGTCTCTGATAACTATGACCTCCAGATTTTAGGTCTGATTTTCAGTTACTGCCATGGGATGGGTATTCCACAGAGCTATGGGGAATTGACATCTAGTACAGAATATAGTTTTCCATTAATGGATGGGGATGTTGTCCAACACCATAAGGGCTGTGCTGGTTTCTACTCACTTCACACCAATATGTTCACCCTGAATCCGACTTTCCTTAGACCTCTCTGGCTTGAAGTTGTATTTCTCGTGTGCTGTCACAATGGCTGTGGTTAGTGGGGAGGGTTTTTCCTGGCAGCACCTATATTAGAGCAAAAGAGGGTAAAGCAGCTGCTGGATTCCCCTTTCTGTCAAGCAGATACTGAATTGCCATCAGGCATGAGAACTGAGTTGTTTTCCCTTGGCAGGGCTGACTGTAGGGCTAACGTACTCTATTGGCAAGTGATCCTGCCTAAAGCTACCCATGAGTTGTGGAGTTAGAAAGTGCTAGTGGAAGGTGGTTCTTCCATCATTCTTCATTGTAGTTGTACTTTATCCTGCATAAGAAGCGATGACTATGGCTCATAATTAAGAATTTTGGACTTGCGGACTTGGATGGTCTGTTTTGAACTGTGAATAGCAAATGTGAAGTTCCGAAGCCCTGCAGATGCCTTAATACTGCCAGAAACAGCTTTAAAAGCTGAAATAAATCTTTAAATAATTTTCTTGTGTCACATCAAAACCAATGAAAAGTCATCTCTGTCCACATGTTGGACAGTGGGTTTTTTTTGGTTTGTTTTTTTTTTTTTTTAAAATCAAATAGATATGCCTTAGTTTACATACAAATAAGACAGGTTTCCTAATTTTTTCATATTCCTCCCAGGGCAGTTTTTGAGCTTAATTGAATTAATGCAACTAGGAAAACTTTATTTCTTATAGCAGGTTAAACCAAATGGCCCCATTCAAATATCCACTTCTTTCTATTTGAAAATTGCTTCACAATTTAGATCAAGATGAAAAATTTCTGAGTGGGGAATTGCTTTAATCATTAGGTGCATTGTATTGCCAGACTAAAGATCCGCAGTGGTTCAGTGGGGCATCAGTGGGTCTTTGTGGTCTCTTTTCTTAATTTAATCTGTAAAAAAATTGAAATGCTGCTTTGTTTCATTATGATTTAAGTTTTTTGCCAAGGACTTCAGCCAGATTTTACAGCCTGTCCACCTTTTCCCTCAAATTCCTGTAATTGGGATGTTTTAAAAACTGGTAACTGATTATTCCTCTATTAGTTTCCCCCAAAGCATATCTTCTCAGAAGTAAAAGGTGATTAGAACCATCACGTAATGCTGCTGGATTACCACACCCAGTACAGTCTTCTTTCAAAAGCTCATGTTTAGAAAATGAGATGAAAGTCCAAAACTGGATGAAGATTTCAATTGTGGGCAAACCTGAGAGGATCCATTGTTCTTCTGTTCTTCCTATTTGTTCCAACTGGATCATTTTAGACATGATAACATGGATGTGCATAGGATAGGTGTTTCATCCCACCGATACATGGGAGGCAGGACCTTAAAGGAGTTAGAGCAGGCTGTTGCCACCCAGATGCTGGCAGCTAAACACTTTTAAAATTTTGATTTAATGATCAATATGGATTTGCATTAAAAAAACCCCACACAATGGAGGAAGGAAAAAAGCATAAAATTTCATGTGTGTGTGGATAACCACTACTATAAAAACATGTTTCCCTGCACACAAAGGGCAAGCATGGCTGTTCCTGTTGATATTTTAGCATTACTTTTTAGCATCAGCCATGCTGCTGGTTTTGATCCTCCTCTTCTTCCTTGCCAAACACTTTCTTTTTACACTCTGTAGCAATGAGGTGTAGTGAACCGAAGCATTCAACAGGTGCCTAACATCATGAGTCTAAAAGCGATTAGATTAGGAAAGTTGTACGTGGGATTTATTGCCTTCTAGCTTTTGAAAGCAGTGGTTCTCTTTGGGTTACGTTACACAAGATCTTCTTCCTCAACCATGAGTGTTGAATCTTCCTTTTTTTAGCCCCCTTTTAATGAAAACTGGTATTGCCACAGGTTTCCATGATTTCAGCAACCGAGTTTCATGGCAGACACCGTTAGACTTGTGGTAAGAACATGGTGGCAGGAAAACTCTGTTCCCAGCGCGTTGGATGTCTCTGAGCTGCAAAAGGCATTTCCAGATTGTGGTTGAGGGACACAGGGTCATATATTGCAAGTCTTATCTCGTCTGTACTTAGCCGAGTCCTGACCGACTTTGGTGGGAGCTCAGCTGGAGCGAAGAGATGAAGATGTGTCCTACTTAGAAGTTGAGACTCTGTCTTGTTGGCAGGGGGTTGTTTTGTTTAGTTGTTTTGATTTGGGAAGCGACAAGAGATAAACACTGCTCGGCGAAACAAAGGGAGCTATAACCAGGCTGTGCTCATTACAAAAGCATGATATTTAATGATGGGAATTAAACAGAGCAGAAAATACATTTTTTCTGGTAGTTCAGGTGCTCTTTCCCCACTGCCTTTGCTGCACACGAGTCCGTGAGAAGCATTTAGATGTATTCAATTCAATCTGTGATTTTAGGGCAGGTTAATTTCTCATCCAGTTTTAGACAAGAAAGAAACCCATCTTGTGTGGCAGAAAGCGAGTTTACCAAAGTGGGTTCTGATCTCAATATTTCAAGGGATATAAGATCTTGTCTCCAGCGTTTCTGTCAGGACCCCTTGGGGAAAGTGTGGGGAAGGATGAAAAACAAAAGATACAAAGGCAATTTTTAAAATTACGTTTTAAAATACCTTTTAATGAGCAACTCTGCTAAAAGCACCTGTCATTTACCTCCAAATAAGTTATCTCGAAGGTTTGGTAGATGCTTTACAATGGTTGTTTGCGGTAGACCAAATGATGTATTGTTCTCTGCATGCACACAGTTTCCAAGAGAAATCCTATTGAAACTCCCTGTGTAAATACAGGTTCCTCACAGGAGCAGTGGATTTGGCTATCTATTCTGCATGGGTGTAAAACACGCCATCCAACACCTCCTGCTCACGGTAGGGATGGAGCAAGGTCCTGCTTTGGCTAAGTCGGGGCTATTCTGACAGCAGACCCTTTGACCAGCCAGACTTCGCTCTTGGCTGTGAATGATAAGCACTTCCAAAAATCAGACCTTGCAGCTTCTTTGTTGGCTGGAAAAACTGGCCACTTCCATGTGAAACAACAGGGGAAAAAAGGGCAGGCTCTAATCTTCATTATTTTGATGTAATTCTGGAGAAGTACTGTTAGCTGTAAATCTGCAATTATTCCCAGAACTGCAAGCATCAGGAAAGGTACATGAAATCTTTAATTTTCTAACCAATTTGATCTATAGCGTAGGGAAGAGTGCTGAATACGCAGAGAATGATTGCAAAGAATTTTAGGAAACATTCTTCTCCTTCCCCGTGTCCTGTAGTCTTGTCCCTACTAACCCCTTTCTGAGGTTACTGCACATGTACCCGTATTCTGCCATGCAACAGATACATTCTGTGGAGGTGAAGCATAGTGAAAAACCCAGAGTAGAAGGATTTTTGGGCTTGTTTGAGCATACCCAGGAAAAAAATATGCTTTTCCCTGTCTTTTTAGCATCTTAATTTAAAATAAACTGCCTCAAAACTATGATGCTGTAAAACATGGGAAAAAGAAAAGCTCTTAAAGGAAATGCTCTTAAACATAAGGATATGAGATAATGAAACGGGCCACTGGGATAAGCATATTTATTGGGTTTGTTATGTATCAAATGTAACAAAAGTAAAGTGTCTGAAGAACTCCATGTGTGGTTCCTTCACACTCTTTGATCACACAATTCCCCCTTTAATTCAGATGCAGTAGAGCTTAAGTGGCTTCATTGATGTGTTAAGTGTGGAATGATTTTTTGTATAAAATAAAAAAAAAAAAAAGACCCCCATTATGTGTCCAGAAAAGCCTTGTGTGCACTTGTTTATTGAGACAGGAAGTCGGTTTCCCACACTGAACAACGGTGCTGAAACACTGAAAAATTGTGTAGGGGAGAAAAGTAAAGGAAACTTAATTTTCTACCTGGCAGAAATCGGCCTCCGGAGGAAGAAGTAGACAATGAGATTGGGCTTAAACTGAATAATAGAGCCTGATTGATTTTAGGAAAATGCTCCACACCATTTATATGGGGGGTTCATGTGCTGCTTTTGTTAGTAAAATGCGAGGCTTTGGTGCAAGCGTCTTTGTAGTCAGCCTGCTGCTTGAGTATTGCTTCCACTATTGCACTGCCCAGAGGAGAAAACACCCAGAAGAACGGTTTCAGGTAGAAACACAGCATTTAAACAGATATTAAAAATAAAAGAACAGCAGATTACTTTTAGCACATTTCTTACCCGTTTATCATGGACAGAAATCTGCGTGAGGCTCTTGTGAACAAAGACTCGGATGCTGCAGTGGTGTAAATCAGGATAGTTGCTTTTATCCCAGACAAAGGAGCTACTCGCCGCTCCCGCACCTGACGCTCTGGGCCAGCCTTCTCACAAAGCAGCAGAGCAAAAAAACCCCAGCGTTTCTGTAAGACCTGAATTTTAATATTAAAAACAAGGCCAAAAAAAAAAAAAATCCTATGGGGATGTTTTTAGGGTGATAGTGCATATGTATTTACTAATATCTGGGAATTTTAGCATGATTAGTAACAGGCTCCAGTATTCTGATGTATCTCAGTTTCCTGCGTGGTCTGTGAGCATTACGGGCTGAAAGTGAAATATCGAGTGTGGGCATTTATTGGTGTTTTCAGAAGCAGCTGTACATCCCCAGAAAGGTCAGAAGTGCAGCAGGCCCAGTGCTGTGGGCTCAGAGCCCAGAGTTTTAATCGGAGGAAACAAACCCAAGGTCTGAGGGGCAAGAACGGCACGAAGAAATCAAGTGACTCACCAAAGGTCATGTAATTCGTTGGTAGCAGAGACCAGGCTAAGTATCAGAATTTGCAGGTTCTGTATTTTGCTGCAATTTCGTATTTCCTCCCTTTTCTCTGGCTTTATTCAGCAAATAATGATGTCTCCTATCTCTGCCATGGTAGTGTGCTTGCCTGCTCAGCGCTAAGGTCTCCTTTTGCTTTGGAAGCTTATAAAAAATGTGCGGTTTCCTAGACTCTGATGCCAAAACCAAGGCTATTCAAAACAAACAAACACAAAAGCCCTCCAAAATGCAGGCTGGGCCTTTATAAATATTATGCTGAAGTGGATTTGCGCAAAATGGTCACAAAGAAAAGACACCCCCTTCCTTTTTCTCCAAACCGCTGGGTTTGTGGGACCTCAGGGACAACAACCTTCCGAAGTTCTCCCTAGCTGTGTCCCAGCAGGGTGAGAAGCGCTGCAAAGCACTTGTTCCTTTTACCCAACTGACAAACCTCCCTCACAAATGTGTCTGCTTATATGTAACCAGAAGGAATCAGGACTTAAGTATTTTTACCAGCCTCTTTTTAGTTCCTGTAAGGCAGGACTCGGAGAGACACTGCGCGTTTTCCTAACACGCGTGCACCCTCCCACCGAGACACACAGCTCCCCCTCCCACAGCCCTGCTCTCCCCGACCCTTTTCCAGCCCATATAAAACTCTTCTTCCTTTCAGCACCATCTCCCCACACCCAGAACATTCCTTTCATGTGCACAGACCGACGGCCTTATCTCTCACTCTCGCCCTAATTATGAAATGTGTGGTATGTTGCTGCTCCATGAGAACAGAGAGCTGCGGCTGGGCAGAAGTTAAAGGACTCTTATTGCTCTTCAGGCAAGCCAGGTTCAGGGTGAACTGGTAGTCCTTGGTGTTTCTTTTTCTTTTTTTAATTTCTTTTTCCTTGAGAACAAAAGAAAATTGAAACAATCACTAAACCCATAAGCTGTATTTTGCTTATAAGGACGGCTTAGGGAAGGTTGTTAGCACTGGGCTAACCTTTCCAGCACTGAATATGGGTCTGAAGCGTTTGTACATTTGTTGTCACACCCGACAGACATTGAGACAGCACAGAGGATTTGGATGCTGAGCTCCCGAGCTCAACCTGGGGCACCGGCTGTTTCGGTCCTGCTGCGTCTTGCCGCCAGCGTAGGTCAGCACAGACGTTTCTCTCTGTTCTTGAGAGCTGCAGGACCTCCGTATGTAGCAGGAGGTTTTCTGTGTCTGGCAGGCATGTGGTCCTTAAAATGCAACTGTCAGACACTTTGCAGTGGGATTTTCAGAGCGGATGACTACTGGCTTATGTCTGCTTCTACCGAAATCATCTGCAGCAGCAAGACAGCTAGGCCAAGATACAAATGCCTTTGAATCGCTCCACCTCCCCCTATGAATTACTGTGTATCTGAGAGCTACAACTGAATTGTGCAGAGCCCCTCTCCCCAATTATTTAAAAATATAAGCTATACTGCGTTAGCCTGGTCATCAGTTCAAACAGAGGACCATATTCGTGACCTGCCATCAATTCCTGCTCCTCCTGACCCTCCCCCTATCCCGACTTTGTCAGCCCTTAGTGAACCAAAAACTGGCTTTTCTGATTTGAATCATGATTCAGCCTGATGCGATTTGAAATGCTTGAATTCTTAACCCCCTGCATGATGGGATTTTATCTAATGGAAATGCCAGCAGCCTTTAAGTCAGGCATGGCAGCGTCTTGCCAGCCGCTATACCCAGCATGCTAAATAAATGATAAATATTGTTGCACATATGTTACATCTGTCAGAAGTCTCAACATCACGCAATCGTCATGTGGCCTTTATAAGGTGATGAAAGGAGCAAAACCAACAACAAACCCCATTGCAAACATCAGATAGGCATTAGACATTCTCTGCCAGTGCAAATAAAATATCCTGTAAGTGAAATATGCTTGTAAGGAAGAGGGATATCTTTTATTAGGGGAGGTAAAGAGCTGAAAACAGCGGACATGCTGTGGATTCAGAGTTTCTCCATCGGGTCAAGTAGTGCCCAGCTCCCCTGTGTCCTTATTCTGCAGTGGGTACAGCGCTCTTTTCATCTGGGAGGTCTCAGGTTCTGCTTTTAAACACCAGGTTCAGGTATGGGAGGAGAAGGGGAAGGTAAATAAAGAAAACTCTAAAAGATCTTAAGCACCCACGTTACTTCCAAACGTTAGATATGTAGTCCCACATCACACTGAACGATTTCAGGCTGCAGAAAGTCGGTATATACTGCTGTACTCTCCCCCAAGGCAGGAATTTTTAGTATCTCTTGCTCTAGAAGGGGCATTTGGCCAGTCACAAAGAACATTAAGGCAAGGCTGCGGTCAGTCTTAAAACCGCTGTTGAAGAATGTGCAAATTCCTTGCCTATCTGAGGTTTGTCAGGGTTACCTTGAAGGGCACCCCACTTCTGCAAAGGCCTCGTTCTGCCTGCGGGCAGGAGAAAGCAGGGAGAGGGTGAGCAGAGGGAGGAGAAGGCTGTCAGTATGCTGAGCCATGGCTCCGCTCCTCTGCACCAGCTGGATGCCGGGGAGGAAGGATGCTGAAGTGCTAATGCATCTTCCTTCCCTCCAGCAGAAATGAGTTGCTGCAGAGGAGCAGATCCTCAGAGGAGTGTTTCAGAGGCAAGGTCCCTCCTGAGAGGAGGAGCGGAGGGGAGGTGGAGCTGCTCCACCTCTTGCCCAAGGCTCTGCCTAAGGGCAAAATCTCAGCCCAAGAAACATATTCCTCTCTCCCTCCCTCCTTAAGAATAAGGGTCACAGTGGCATTTACCTTGAAGTCTATTAAAAAACATTGAACTCCCAGAGTGTGGCATGTGTGTTTCTTATTAAGAAAGCAGTTCCAGACTAATAACCATTTTTAATGGCTGCTGTTGTGCTTTGCACCAAATGATATCAGCTATTATTACATGAAAAAGGCAAAGAAACCTGGAAAATTAGATTAGATCCTTCTGTGGAAATTTTAAAGGGGATCAAAGATGCTCCCCAGCTTTTGCTCGAACCTAGGTTATGATGACAAGGTAGGGAACCCCTAGAAAAGCACTTCTGCAGAAGGCAGGTATAATTTTCTCTTTCCTTCTTTGTCTTAAACCAAGTAGCTGTTGGAAGTTGGATAATTTACTTAATACAAATGAGAATAGAATCGGGTCCACCAAGGCTTAGGAAGGTCGGTGCAACTGCGTGGACAGTGGCAGAGGGCAGGAAGAACGGTGTTTGCTCGATTGCTTGAGCAGGAGTGCACGCACGTGAAAATCCCGGCCAACCTAACTGGCTTGAAGTATCTTTCCAACACTGGGCATGACACGTTCATCATCATCCCTCATTGACAGAGAAGGTGTTGGTTGTGGCTTATAACTAGCACTTACTGACATCTAATTTTCTCTGTGTTTGCTCTTCTGTTTCCGTTGTGCAGATGTTTTCAGGAGTGCGTGGATATGGCAGGTCTGCAGCCTGCGGCTGCGACACCCATGCATGGTGCGGACCTGCTGACTGGTAGTTTCCCGGCTGAGCCTGGGGTAAAGCGTAAAGCCGAAGTCCCTGTTGATGAGGCTTCTGTCACTCAGAGGTAACCCAGTATTAGAGAGCAGGGCAGAACTTGAACTAATAAACTGCTGGGCAGAGCTGCATCTGAGCTAATTGTTTAGACTTGCCAGTTCTCTGCAGAAGAAACAAATGCTACTTGCAGGACGTGATTCATCTTATCTTAAAGTCCATGTACGAAATAGGTCAGATGAGTTGTACCCTAGATATGACTGTTTCTGTCCTTTGACTAGTAGGAACCAAGGATGACTAGGCCTAAGAGTAAAGAACTTACCTTGGGGAATGACAAGAGAGAGCGCCAGGGACAAGTTTGTTGACCTTCACAATGTGTTTCAAATTAGTTGTAGGCTATGACTGCAAGTTGAGAAAAATTCAAACCAGCCTGATAGTACTGAAGCAAGTCGAATTTGGTTGAGGCCAAATGGTATCTAATTTAGTTTAAGACCATGACCAGGAGTCTGAAAAATCCCAAACATTGGGTGTTGCTGGCAAGTGGAGCATTTACTAATATAATGGCAGTGGAAGCAAAGAGTTCTATCCTTAGGGCTCTGTCCTACCTGGTTTCAAGATCCCCAGAGTTTCTGCTGCTTCTGTGGGTAGTGTAGATGCTCAACATTTTGCGGGATCTAACCCTAAGGATGGGATGCACACTCACAGGGATAAATCATCTTTGTCCCATTAACTTCAACAGACTTACCTCCATTTAGACCACACGCAGAAGTACTCCTGGTATCTACAAACTCTCTAAGTCGGGGTGATTCATTTTGATTATCCTATTAAAAGGATGCAGCCTGCTTTCCAAATGCACAGAGTTCTAACTAACTTAGTTGCTCTAATTAGCCCCTGCTGTAATTTCCACCATGCTATTAAAATATGTTATACTCAAATGCAATGAAATGCTTGTAAATCAAGTGAGATTAAAAATCCCTTTGGCTGCGGAGATGCGTTTATCAGAAAGACTCAACATCCTGACTTTAAAAAAATGCTGTAGTCTACTAAGGGAGTCAGGGTTCATAGAGAGAAGCAGCGTCTTTTATTACACTGTTTCACAGAGCAGAAGAACAAAACACAATAAAAAAAAGAGTTTTCAGGCACACAAACCCTTTCACTGGACCAACACAGGAAAGAACATGTCTGAAATAACACAGGAATGAGAATGCTTTCTGTAAGCCCAGTTTGGGGGTGAAAGGAGTCCAGTTATCTGTGTGCTTTCATTGCAAAGTTTTGGACCTGGCTTCACTTGTACTGTGCCCAGCAGCGCTTTCCTTTCAGAAACCTTCAGCTGTGGGAATCATGGCTGCGCCCACTGAGCTTCACTGTGACATCCCTTCAGATACTGCTATCGTACGCTGCTTTTTTTAGCACAAGATACGTAAAAGTTCAGTTCCTTGGGCTGAAGGTGGATGTTGTTTGGTGCACGTTCAGAACCTCTTCTCTGGGTTTCATTTCTTGGTTCAGGGTTGGGTTTGAATGAACCTACACCTGAAAGGGAACTTCAGAACTTTATTATCTGACCTGACTCGCAATGAAAGTCGTGTTAAATCTCAACTTTTTAAAAGAAGATTTTCTTAAAAAGGAAACCAGCACTTTAAAGTGCTGTTCAGTGTACATTTGACTAAAGAAGGGCAATAGACCATCATATAATAAAAATTACTTTAGGTCCTTTAAGGCTGTTTTGGCAAGACTGGGGGACATCAGGTGAGAACCTAATCCAAGAATTTACATCAATCTTTACTCATCGCTTATTAGGCTTATGTTTGGTTACTGCATTCCCAGCAGTTTTTTTTCTTTTCTTTCATATCTGTTTGGTTAGATCCCTTTTGGGTACACAACCTCTCACTTATACTCCTGTTCTCCTCCTGTTCTGTGTAAAGGACATCATAGAGAAAATGGGCCCAATATATCTGAAATGCAGGAGGAGGTGGTAAGATTCATCCTCGATCCAGCTTCAGAGAGGTTAATTACCTTGCTGACAATCAGTTAGGGAAGGCTGTGGCTAATCTTCAACCAGATCTCCCTTCCCAGCATCACAGGAGAGCAAACTGGTTATTTTAAGTCGTTACTTCTGTTTATTCTAGCCGAATACTTACATCCCTCCCCTTCGACTTTGCCGTGGTGGCTGTGAGCGTTGCTATGTTGCTGAAGAGCCTTCCTCTTTACAACAGTTGTGCAGAAATCACTTTCCTCTGTCATTCCTTTTCGGCAGCAGCAATTTGTTATTCGCCAGAAATAGCTGCAGCTTAGCACCTGTTGTGCAGCCCGAGAGGCTATCATCTGGCGCTACACAAACAGAACTTATGTTCGCAGGACCGGACCAGGATCCTCTCGGTTTTTCGATAGAATTCTCCTTCTGTTTTACCAGACAAATAATCTGTTGCGACTCTTATTGCTTCTTATCTTTTGCAGCTTGGACTGGTTCCATGCACCATTTTGTTCTCAAAGATGCCTAAGCTGATTCTTCAGCGCTAGCCAAAACAAATGAGAGTCTTGGCTGCCGGCATGGTAGCAGCAGCTGGTTTCACTGTGGCTCCTTACACCTAACACTGGGGCAGCTTTGACTTAGATAAAGATCCTATTCCCTCATTAGAGGACTGGGAAGTGCTGGGGAGCGGGCAGGAGGGAAACAAAGTCCTGTGAAGTTGTTTCGTTGATCTTGTTTCCAGCGGGACTTTGGAAGTCTTTATTAGAGATGTTTATTTATTGTGTGTTGTCCCAAGACATCCATCACGACGGCCTCTCGAGAACGAGTGGATGGATAGGGCACAGGACTGGGAACTGGGACACCCAGGATCTGTCCCAGACACTCACCTGCTGTGTGACTTTGAGTTTTCCCTGCCTTGCCTTGCCGTCCCCATTCAGACTGGCAGAACGTCACAGCTGGATCTGGCTTCTGCTGCGCGTCAGTACAAACATACATAAAAGGCGCCTGGTCCCAGCTGGGCCCTATAAGCATTGCTGCAATGCAAATAGTAATATATATTGTCCAATCTATCAGTCCTAGTAGATACAGTCACATCCCTGGGAGATTTCTAATGCCTACAATGAATACAATTTGAGTTAGGAAAACAAAGACAAGGTGTAGAAGAGAGATGGCAGTTAATTAATAAAGAGTGGAACAAAAGATCCAGCAAATTTCTGAACTTCTGAAAAGTTCAGATGTAGACTCAGTCTGCCTCTGAGCTTTCTGGGTCTGTACTGGCAGTCACTACTACATCTGAAGCAATTGCAAGAGCTGAATGAGTTCCCAACTTCTCTTTTGCAGATTGAAGCCTCTTTTCCAAGCTGCATGTATCCCTTCACCTGGACTGGAATGGCTAGGAAAAAGGTTGGGCCTTGTAACTGGGAAGCCCACAATAAAAGAGGCAGGTTTGGGGATTGACTGACTTGAGCCAAGTGCCCTGGTCTCTCATTAATTCCCCTTAATGCCCCATCTCTAATACTAGCATTTTCCAACAGCTTGTGTAGGGCTGTTGTGGGATAAAGGTAATAAAACTAGCAAGGTGTTTGGCTGTATAAGGACTGTGAAATTAGGATGGATGGATGGATGGAGGGACGGACGGACGGATGGACAGATAGACGTGTTCCCTTTGCAATATGGGAAGGCCAAGCCAGTCAAAAACTTCTAGACACACTGTCTCTTCTGAGCTGAAAGAACATTATGTCACTGCGAAAATGCCACACATTTTATTTTAAAAGGACATTATGGCAAGGCTATAATCAGATCTCTTAGTGCCTTAGACAGCTTCAGAACCTGATTCAATAAAAACATGGCTGGACTCCAGCATTATGAGGAGAAGCAGGCTATCTGTGGGGACTTATCTCTGCCTGTAAAACCTCTATTTTGGAGCACTTTTGAGCACTTGAGTCCAGGCTTCTCTTGTTTGTTTGCTATTGAATAGGGAGTTTCTGAGGGGGACACCAAAAATGTAGCAATGTGATATGATGTTTGGGTGGGGAAAGCTAATTGATTTGACAGTTAATCAAAAACTACTAAGGGAAAATCAATACAGAGTAAAACAATCTAGTCTTCTGTTCTATATCGTATTCCCAGTGGCATTGTTGATTGTATAGCATCAGTGTCATCTATTTTAGATGGAAATGTTACCAACTATAATGCCACTGTTGATGTTTCAAAACGATTCTAATCTCATTTCAATAATAGCTTCTGTCTCTCTTAGTGACACACATGCCATAACATTCTTGGCTAAATTGACAGCACTAATAACACACTTGGTTTTTATATTATTCGGACCACTGTCTGCATTTTTGAGCGTTCACGGTGTTGCACAGTGCGAAGGGCCTGCATCTCTCTGGAAAGCTTCAGGTAAATGAGTGCTGCTAGCACTCTTACAGCCCGCCTGGATGTTGCCGATGCTTTGCTGGCACCTTTGAGCGTCAGCTTCTGGGTTGACAGGGATTTGGGGGCCAAATGGAGGCCCCCAAGCTTGAGACATTTGACTGGAGGTGATTTGCTCAAGGTCACAGAGAGTAATTCAGGAAGGGCAAGGTTAAGGCCGAGATGATGGCCAGTTTTGTGGTTTAACTGCTGGACTGTGTACTTCCTCCCGAGGTCTTGAGTCTCTCAAAGTGGACTGGAAAAATCCCACAGGGAAATTCCTTGCTGGCTCTCTTGAAATTCTTTGTCTGTATCAAAGCCTGACATTCAAAGCCTCCTGTGTGGTTTTTATGGCACATTTTGTTTTCGGCCTGCTTGCAATCCAGAAGTGAAAGATAAATGTGCCAACAGCCCAGATGCTGCAATGGTGGGCAAAGGGTGAGATGGACACCTCATGATGAATCAGGTTCCCCAGACAAAGCAGGGAGTTTTCAGTTCCTGGATGTCTCATACGGATGAAATTCAGAGTACAGCTCATAGTCCTTTTGTGGATGGACCTAGTGATAATTTAACGTCAAAATTTAAGGAGGTCTCTAGAACTTTTTGGGAGGAAAATTCTGGTCTCTCAGCACATTTATGGTCTTTCTCAGCTTTCTCCTGTGCTGGGTTGAGCAATAAATGCACTGACCAGGCAAAGCACTTAAGCAGATGCTTAGCTACACACTTAATTTCAACTCTGCGTAGCATGGCTCAGGTTTAAATTTTAGTAAATAAAAAAGTCTTGTTGGAGTCAACGGACTTTAAGCCTATGCTGAATTTTAAGCATGGACTTTGCCAAAGCCCTGCACTTGGACCTGTTTCTGGAATATACAATAGTTCATAATTGGGAACACAGAAACAAAATCTTTCAAATAGATCCTTCATTTAAAACAGCTTTCCTCTTCAATTATCAGCTGTGGATTTAAATGGGATGAAAACTCAGCCTTTTCTTTCTGATTTTATCTTTTTTCTTCTCCTTTCTTTTGCAGGGAAATTTTCCCTTTATTAACTTTCGAGCATAAAATGCAGAAAATAAATGAACAAACAAAACCTGGAGCAATATGTGAGATCTTTAAACTAATTCAGCAGTCATTATTACTGACATCAGGAGAAAGAAATGCAAGAATACAAGTCTATTGCTTTAAGCTTAGCCTGTTGGAGTTTGGCACTCAAATCCTATGAAATCCCCTTTATACTTTCCACTTCTTTTTCTTTTCATTTAATTTATTTTTCTTTGACATGGGAAAGGCCCTGTGCATTTTGTTAGTGTGCGTTATTGCATGATGTTTAGGATCAGCATCTCGGATTAAAGCAAGTTCAGAGCCCTTGTAGCGCACAGTGTCATCGACAGTTGCTTCTCCGAGGATGTGATGTCTGTGGATGGATATGTGGTTGTGGAGCCAGGTTCAGCTCCAGCTAAGTGTGTAGCTAAACACACCCAAGGTGTTTATTAACTCCCAACAGCCGATGATTTTTTTTTAAAGCACAGTTTTTCTACCAGCCTGGCTGAATTTGAACTGAAGCAGATCAGGAGTGTTCCCTCAGACATGGAGAAGGGAGGAAACAACAAGTGGTTTCCCAGAACTGCCTATGGCATTGCTAGATAGACAAGGAGGAGGGAAGAGGGACACAGAAGTGTGATGCTTTGCAAACCAAGGGTGAGAGGATGAAGAAGAAGGAGCCATGGTGGGGGACAAGGCACTGTAATGAGGCAAAGAGGATGAGGAAGGCAGGGCTGTATTGTGGAATACAGCCACATTACGGACCTGTTCAAGGGACACCAGTGTTTTTCAGCCCAAGGGCTTGCCGTTGTCAGGTTCCTCCATGAATCCTTTCAGCCAGAAGACACAGGTGATGCATCACACTTAAAGGTGCTGAATGGTGAACCACTGGCCACATTACTATGTGTTTCCTGCTGTGCCTTGGAAGATGTGCATGTTTCAGTTACAAACCGTTTTGCGATACTGCTTCCTTGTGCCTGGTGCTGGGTCCAGCGGATCCCACACCACCAATCATAATTAAAGTGAATAACCATATCCCACTATCCTGAACACAGCTCACGGAGGGGCACAGGGGCCATGTTTTCTTATTTCCCAACTGTGGAGCAACTTGTGTTTGTGTTGCAGTAATATTTTTGTTATTTGTGGCAAAACACCTATCCTGTTGGGACAAGCCACCCTGAACCTTGCTGTAGTTAGCTGAGCCCCTCCTGAGCCTTATTTTTCTTCCTTTTCCTGACAGAGGAAAAAAAAATATTTTTTAATGCACCTAGTAGAAATTGTTTGGGTTTGCCTCTCATTTTAGCACACAGGAATTGCATTTTCAGCACAAAACAGGGGTACAGACTAGACACTCTGCCCTTGTGATCAAACCTCTGAAAGATTTCAGAACGCAGCGTAGCTTGGAGTTTTGGTTTCCCACACCAGTCCTTCCCTCAGCCTGGCAACCACTGTGCTGATTTCTGACCTCATTACAGTCTCTCTTATGAAGATGAGGTACCAAAATTTAATGCCTGATGTAGCCTCTGAAGTATGGTTGTATGCTATACTGGTCTGACCTTTTCATTATTCTGCAGTTTGACTGACTGGCTATCCCAGCCCTTTCCCACAAGTTGAGGAGGCTGTAATCATCAGAGGAATGGAGCTGCTAGATAATCAGCATACAGAATGCCAGAAAGGTCAGGATAATCCACTATACATAACAGATGGATGCACAGATAGGTATACACAAGCAGGACTTCAGGACTAGATATGTGTTTTCTAACCTTCAAAGAAAGGTATATTCTTTCTCTTATTCCCTCCCAGCCCAAAGAAACCCACAGGCTCCTTATTTGTTATTTAAAAAAATGCATATAGTCTTTACAGTTTTTCACATACCACCGACAACATGCATTTCCTGCCTGGCTGTCTGCAGGACAGAAGCGACAAGGTTCAGGGGAAAACACTCGAAACCTTGTAGCAACGTTTTCTTTAAAAAATATAGTTTCAAACATCTTATCTCTGCTCAGTGTTTTACTCCTTTCCTTTCAAAGAAAATGATGGAAAAAGGTATTTAAATGGATATTTCAAGAGGAAGCTTGTTAAAAATTGCAAATGGAGTATTGTGAGCCTTTCTCCCTTTTCCCACTGGTGGAATATTATCAACAAGAGATAAGGAGGGAAAATGGGAGAGATTTTTAAAAGCAGTGTTCTGTTCTGTTCTCTGAACTACAGGCCTGAAGATTTGAAACAATGAGAAATTACTGTTTTTCTTCTGAAAATTTCATGGTCGAATAGCTACTATTTTTTATTATTACCCCTCCTTCAGAATAGTACAAATTGCTTAGCTGCAAGGAGACACTACGGTACAGTATCACTGTGCTGAAGTCAAGACACCAGAATTTATCACAAGACTTAAAATGTACTAGTTCAAATTTACATGCCTAACAGCAACCAAGGGAAATAATTGAAGACTAAAATCTAAACAATATGTAGGAGGAAGTTCCATGTTATTACAAATCGGTTTGGTTATCTCAATTAATCAAGCTAGAAATCAGTCCTCTCCTTTGTTAGAGGTTTCCTTCACCAGATTCAGGGTAACCCAAAGGGTAGAAAATAATTACCTACAATTAAAGAACACACAGGACAAGCCAAGGTCAAGGTGAAGCTCTAGGGATCTCTCATCAGCCACTTGAAGGCAGGTTGAGGGTAGGCTAATACAAATTCTGACCTTCGATATTTTGTTGTCTAAGAAGCTGAACCCTGTTCAGCAAAGAAGCAGCGTATCTTCCTCTTGTCATTCCTCATGAGGGTAGGGTCACAGAGGTGATTTTTAGTCACAGCAAAGTTTCTTGAATTCAGACCCTGCAGACTGCTCACTTCAAACACCTGGCTGAGCAGGGTATCATAGAATCATAGAATCATAGGATGGTTAGGGTTGGAAGGGACCTTAAAGATCATCTAGTTCCAACCCCCCTGCCATGGGCAGGGACACCTTCCACTAGACCAGGTTGCTCAAACCCCGGAGCAGATGCCAATTCATTCACGAGCTGCTTTGCCATGATATCGGTTGTCTCCATCCCCTTTCTGCTACGGGAAGCTGCCTTGCAGTCTGGCATTAGCAGTTCTTTTTATCACCTAAGAAATAATCCCTCCCTCCTCGTCCTGTTGCCTTGCTCAGGTCTTTATCATTTCCCCGTATTGATTGCTCCAGTTGGCTTTGTGAGTTAGTCCTTCAGACCTTCTGTGCACAGCTCCTTTGTAAGAGCAGTGCAAGGTCAGATGTCTGTGTCCTGGTCTGCTCAAGTGGTGGCAAGAAGTGTCAATATCTTCCCAGTTCCTGCATGTAGGAAAAGGAAAAACAGGACCATATCCATGCACGGACCCAAGTCAGCCCCTGTGCCCTTCTGTTTTCCTCCAGATTTCAGGATCCTCTACACCAGTTCTCTCCATAAAAACACAGGGGACGAAATATTTCTTGGAACACACTGATGCAACGGACAGGACTGAACCTGGATTTCCTGCCAGCTGGAGATCTCTAGCCTTTGGAATAGCACATATTAAAGCAGAACCTCCTTACGTCCTAGCTTAGGTTCCGAATGCCATCTCTGGTTTGAATCCAGCCCTTTTTTCTCAGCCTGCAGGGCGTCTGAGGCCAGATCCTCAGTTATCTGGCTTGATCCTTTTTTTGGACTGTAAGCCAGCCTGCACGTTGTGATGCTCAGGTACTGGTTTACTAATTATCCCTCCTGTAGGCTCAGGAGAGCAGGTGGAAGGGTCTGTGTTAATTGTGCCCCGAGGCTGTGACGTCCTCTCCCTAATCAGCTGCCCTCAGCAGCTATGTTTTTGAAGCAGGTTGCAGGCATTCACTACCCACTTGAGCACTAAAAAAACCCAGCTCTCCTTTGACTGGCATCTTAAGATGTTTTGCTTCAGGCCTGGACAGTTCGTGACAAAACAACCAAATACTTGGTATTTCCACGGTCATTGTCCAGCGCTCCTGCTTAACCCATCCTGTGCCATAATGAAACGTGACCGTTGCTTTGTAGGAATTAGTGTGTTCGGTAATTGCATTGCAATGAATGGGACGTGTGATTTCTAGATGAGCACTTCGGGCTGGAACCATATTGCCGTCTTACATTTGTCTAAATCGTATGAAGACTGACTTCATAACTTGTTTTGGAGTTTGCTAGCCCCAGAAAAGTGGGAGTTCGCTAGCCCCAGAAAATTGTTTTTATTCCTTTTACTAACGCTATAGCACTGCGTATGACTTTCCATACCAAATCACCATGTGTATGCATCCTTATCTTCCTTTTCTTGCAGCGTTATTTTTCCACGAGGGTAGCAAGGGTTGAAATTTTCATGGCTTTGTCTCTTTTCCTACAGTCAGATACACCATCACCGTCTCCTGCAGTAGGAGGGCAGATGTCACCTCCTGCCACCTTTTTCATCAAGATTGATGCCCGTTCACTTCTTTCTGTGTAACTAAATATCCGCTAAACATTTAGCAGATGTAAAGCTGCAGAGTCTACCTGAAGGGGGTGAAGCTTCAGGCGCTGGTACCAGTGGGACAACCTGACAGTGTCAGGCAGGGTGGGATAAATCTCAGAGAGGTCTCTCTGTCTAATAGCCCTGGACCCATTCTCAGTTAACCATCTATTCAGGGGTGAACTGTCTGCTCAGTGGAGAGATATGAGCACTTCCAGAGGATGATTTATCCTGTCCTAGCAGAGGTGCTTAAGAGCAGTGGGATGAATTGCTGTTTGGTACCGTCTTTTCCTTCGTTGTGTGATGAGAGAGACTGTAGGTAGATATACATATGTTTTACAACCTCAGCTGGCTGGGGTGATGTCCGTGTGTGAGAACACTCAGGAAAGTGATGCTGGCCCTGATTTGTTTTGTTTCTTTTCTGCTACAATTTCTTTCTCCCATTTCTTCTCTGACTTCAGGAGACTACACAGCAGAGATTTATTACTAAGACAAAATGTCAAATCACTGCGATTAGGTCCAGGTTAAATCTATAGTTTCTCTTAGCCCTGCTCACTCTTCCTACCTATATTCCAAACACCAAGAGAGAACAGCTTATGAGCTCAAAACTCAAAGGAAAACGAAGCAGCTTTAGGGAGAAGGAACTTAGTGAGGCGAAGCCTAAATTAATCTTTGCTGTAAATCCATTGTTGTCCTAGACAGATTGGGCTGAAAGCAATGCAGGTAATGAATAGCAGGCAAAGGCATAGCAAGGCTGACTTACACCTCTGCAAAGCCTGGCTTCTTTCTTAGTCAGTGCTGGTCACATTATACAGCCCCTCTAACATTGGGATGTTAGCTGTAAATTTATTGGTTCTTGCTCTTCAAGATACTCTTTAAATCTTAGGGGCACTGCTCTGTCCTTCCAGCAAACAGCGCTCAGATCAAATTGCAAAGCAAGTTTCCAGAGCTCTCTGCAGTCTTTGATTGCCGGCATCTTGCATTACTACATTTTGTCTTGCAACATCCACCGGATGGTGGGAAGTATCAGCACGGAAATGTCTCGTGAATGAGGGGGAAAGGGATGGATGTAGTTAAAGGAAATGATTTGGGAGAGAGGGAATACCTTCTGCTCTCCCCTGATCCATTTTAGAGGTAGGAAAACTGAAGAGTGGAGCTCCAATGCTAATGTTGCACAGGGAATCAGCAGCAACAGTAAGGATAGACCTGTGTCCCCCCCTCCTCCGAAGGGGTGCACTTGGGGAGCTCCACCTTGGCTCACGCAGCAGGGAAAGAACAGCCACAAAACTTGACTTCACATCCCTGCTCTGAACAGGAATCCCCCAAGCCCTGGTTTGTAAATCTGCAATACCTGTACTTTTGCTGTGATCCAGAGATTGTGTCTAAGGAACAGCCTGGCTGCCTGAAACAGAAGATTTGCCTTGACACCTTCCTTTGAACATTACCCCACGACCATTATTCCTCTTTCCCCTCTTCCAGAACAATAATCTGAATTGAAGCAGAATGGGTATGGCATGCTAATTATTAGCTGCCATGTCTATCATATTAATTAAATAAACAAATTGAATTGAGTCTCTACTGCCATTTAGCTATAACTGAAGTCAAAATATCGTCCATAAGGCATCCAAAATGTACACGGAGTTTGAAAACAGTTGAGACTCGGGAAACAATTGCAATGAACCAAATTACTTGTGTAACAGCCAGGTAAAAGAATGTTCAGGTTATAATGAGCTCCTCTCACATAATAAAGCAGAGTACATAAGTTATTAATCTCAACTAAGCAATGCTTTCTTAACCCATGCCATTGTCCAGGATAGGGTTAAACCATTCTGAATGACTGAACAGATGAAAGAAAAATTCACTACCCATTCCTGGGCAGTGTGACACCAAAGATTTGGTACTGATTCAGGAAAGGAAACCAAAAATGATTTAGAGGAAGTGATTTGTCACAGGTAGAAGAGATCTGCTGAACTGCTTATTTGCCTCTGTATGCTGTTGCTGTTTTGCAGCTCTGGTGGGAAGGAACCAAGGAAGCACAAGCCCCGGCTGTGCTTGCTGCACTTCAGAGGACAGTCAAAGCAGTTTTTAATTCCTCAGGTTTTCTTAAGATAGTTGGAATTTAGGCTACAGAGGGTCAAGCCAGGTCCACACACACCAGACCTAGCTCCATGTTCTTTTCTATTATCTGATCCATCCTATATTATCCTATTCCAGCAGCTTGAAACCACCAGAGAATGTCAGATTCCATTCTGTCCTCCTCCATTGCCACCACCCATTAACGCTTGGCAGACCACAAAGCACCACATTATCGTAGAATCATAGAATCACAGAATGGTTTGGGTTGGAAGGGACCTTAAAGATCATCCAGTTCCAACCCCCCTGCCATGGGCAGGGACACCTTCCACTAGACCAGGTTGCTCCAAGCCTCATCCAGCCTGGCCTTGAACACTCCCAGGGATGGGGCATCCACAACATCTCTGGGAAACCTGTTCCAGTGCCTCACCACCCTCTCTGGGAAGAACTTCTTCCTGATATCTAATCTAAACCTCCTCACTTTCAATTTGTACCCGTTACCCCTTGTCCTGTCACTACAGGCCCTTATAAAAAGTCCTCTCCCACATTTTCTTTGGGCAGCCTGTGCTGGTCCTGTGCAGAGAGATGGCAGAGAGATGAAGGCACTGCCAGCTCTCCTGGATCTTTCCATGCATCCTCTTGAGGAATGAGGAGGATGTTCCCTGTGGAAATCAGCCCCACACTTTCTTTTTTTCACAACCTTCCTTAAAAAAAAAGGCCATCCTGCTTGCATCTTATGTGCTTCCTGAACACATTTTTGGTTGTTGCCCCTCTTCTCAGTTTACCTGGCTATAGTATGGTTAAAAAGAAAATTAATATTTCTCCCACAGGCAGATGAATTCATCCTTGTTGCAAATCCCAGGCAGTTTCTACCTTTTTGGGTCTCTGTGTATGCCCTTTGGCATCCCTGCATGAACTCATCTTTGGGTTACCCGTTCACATGACAAACTTGAAATATAGTAGCATGGATAATCGTGTTACCAAATCCAGGGCCAACTACAGGGGAGGACCATTAATAGCTGCCCATGCCGAGACAACATGGCTCCATCCCATCGCCATGAGTCATTCCAGCTGCTTGAAAATGCTATCTTTGTAGATTCCCCTTTGGTCAGGAAGAGGAGTATGGAGATTGCTCCAGTTCAGCAGTGAAAATATCTCTTCAGTTTGTAGACAAGAGAGCTCTTTCAGAGACATTCTTGAACAAAATACCTAATAGTGCTGCGCATGGCACAAACACTCTCCAGTTCCCGGGGCCAGGGGATAAAAGACACATATGCCGTCACAGATTAGATATGAAACGAGCATGTTTCTGCACTGAATCAACTGCAAAATCAAGGTTGCTGGTATATCTTGTCACAGGACAGGTCCCTGGCATATGTACAGGGAGGGGAGTGCATAGGTATGCGCCATGGAAGATTTACCCTGCTTCGGAGTACGGAATCACAGGCGGGGCAGAGTGACAGCAATTAGAGATGGAGATTAACGCTGCTGGGTCTGAGAACATAACTTCACTGGAGTCATTTCTGATTTGCAAGAGAAAATGCAGGTCCAACTGCTCCAAAACCTCGCTGAGGTCTGCTTCGTATTTTCCCTCTTGCCATAACTAAACAACACAAGAGGCATATGTACATGCAGACATACACACATACAATTCCAGCACAGCGTTTCAAAAAGATGGTATGTTCCAAATTTCATCCTAAAGCACTACCTTTTCTTAGCATTGCAGTGGAAGTTACACATTTTCTAGATAGCCAAAAAAATATTATTTATTTCTCAAATAACAGGCCAAAACTTAAGTGTTTTTATTTTTAATTATATTGGTTGTTACTGCCAGTTTGCATACTCAGGTTGTTATTCAAAGTGGGCTTTGGATTAGGTTATTCTAATTTTCTGTTTCCACTGCTGATACCTAACGCTGCTGACCACCCCATAGACAAAAGTTGCAGCATTTCAGACCCTGGTAACTGAAGGTAACCCTGGGTGGACTAGTCCTGTCCTGTTAATTGCTTGCTTTCTCTGCTCCAGTTGCTGCTAAGCAACTGAAGTACTTCTGTCTAGTCATGTAATCCTTTTATTTCTTCTTAATTTCAAGGAACTGTTTGCAGTTAAACACAATTCAACATGTGACTGTAAACTCATTAGAAACAAGAGAAAGACCAAGGGAAAAGTTGATCTCCTGCGCAGTGAAGGAAGAGCGATGGTATTGCGTGACGGTGAAAAATCTGGACGTAGTGTCTCTTTTGGTTTGTTTTTGGGTGGTGTTGGAAAGCTAGATACCTGTTGAACTTCGTCCTCTAATAGTGACAGACTGCTTGGTGCAATCCCGGTACTGCTAACAGCTACCGCTGAGCGCATGTGGAGGATGAGGGAAGAAACAACTATGAAAGGGCACGCATGATGCTTAGCTCCAAAATAAGTTGTGAAGGGGAGGTGTGAAGTCCGGGAAGTGGAGAATCACAGACTAGTCATTTCAGTGCCAACCCATGGAAAATTATTGGAAAAAATAATTGAACTGAGTATTTGTTCACACCTAAACAAAGTGGGATAAAAAGGGGGAGAATAAGATGGCATTGATTTGTTGAGCAAATTGTGCCTGAGCAGGCTGAGCTTCTGTTCTGGCATACTGTCACTATCGGGACATTACAAGGACCTGTTCTCCAAGCCCCACTGTAAGTCTGGGTAGACTATATAAAAAAATTACTTCCTGGCTCACAGATCACATGCGTCCTCCTAGGCAATGTGTATGACAGTACCTTGGAATAAGCACTCAAGAGCCAGGGATTTGAAAAAGAAAAAAAAAAATTATATATAGATTGGCTAAAAAAGTGAGTTTATTCTGAAGTGTTTCCATATAGGCACACATCTTTGTTTCGGTGGTGAAAATCCCTTTTAAAAATAATTTTATTTGATCAATTAAATGCTACCAATTCTGGATGCACTAACCACAAATTTGCTAAATTCCTGAGCTAATGAAAGGCTGGCTTGCTTTGACATGAATGGGAGTTTTGTTTGAGTAACAATCGAATAAGAACTTGGCCCAAAGACAGCAAGGAAAACATTTAGATGTTAAATATGTATTCAGAAGACCTTTCTTCAAATCTTTTCTATTACAGCAACAGGGTAGTAATTGTGTTCTCTAGAAGGGACAGTTCACTGAGAAGTCCAGCACCTCTCAGTATTTAGCGGAGTGAGCAAGAAACTATGCAAATATTTTAGTTTAGAAATACTTGTAGCTCCTTTTCAAACAATGAAAGCCTCAATTAAAGCCAGATCTCCGTTATTTAAAAATTCCAGGCAGCAACTGAGAGAGAAAGAGAGCGAGCGAGTTTCATTTTTTTCCCCTCACTCGCAACCATAAAGACCAAGATATTTGAGAGTCAGGAAAACAGCGTCTAACACTAAAACTGAGAGAGATGAGAAGTCTGAAGCTGTGGTTCTGTGATGAGTTTTGCAGTCATCAATAGCTAAAGTAAGCTGAAATACAAGAAATAGGTGACCTTAATAGATATAACTCTGTATGGGTTCACTGTACCATGAAATTAAATTTTTAATCTGAATTGATGAACAAAAATGCTGGTTTGATCCTCCCCACACACAACAGTTTAAATAGTTCGGTAACTATTTAACTTCCAGAATGTAGCTGCACGAACAAGATCAGTAACAGAATAATCCACTTCATGGACCATGGGCTGGGATGATCCAGAAACAAAAAGGTCTTGGAGACTTATTTTTGTTTTGTTAAATCGTTGCAAGCAAGTTTTAGGATTATTGGGGAGGTAAAATTGTGTTCTTTTGCTTCTGGCCGTTTTCAAACACAGAGGTTAATCCCAAAGTCACTAAAATTGGTAGTCGCTGAGTCTTTTGATGGACTTCAACTGGCTTTGGTTGCAGTTCCAGTCTTTTGCCAGTGAAAGCCATCAGTTTTGTGTATAACCACATTCAGCAACACCTTATCGCTGGAGCTCGTCTCATTTCCACAGGGTTTCCTTAAAAGTGATGCCCTTCTTCCAAGTGTGCCTTTAAAACACTTAAAGCCAGGCTGAATTCAAAGCAGATATGTTGTCTAGAAGGGAGTTGCTGTCGTGTGACCACTTGATCTCAAGAATGTTAATATAAGTTGTAGAACCTGAAATGAAGCTATTAATAGAGAATTCTCTGCCAAAACCAAAAAAAGATGACTTTATCTTCTTTATTTAGTTTTCAAAATCCAATTCCTTTTCCAAATCTTTTTTTTTTTTTTGGTTAAGTTCTTCAATATTAAAAATGCCCCTCAGTCCACAATGTTATTTATGGCTACTTTTTCCCCTAAAATCGCTAACAGACTTGACAGATAAAAACAAACAGGAAAAAAATCCTCTCTTCATTAGAACAGAAACCTGAATTTGGACATGTTGGTCAGATGAAGCTGTCAGAATGGCTGGAGGAATTATCTGCTATTATCTGCCGAGTAAACACCATCACAAACTGAAAACTGATGCCATAGCATTTTTTATAGTGCAATAGACATGGCCCTCACTACTGAGTATTGGAGCCAAATGTTCTGCCATGGCCCTATACAATAGCACTCTTTGACAATAGCTCAGTATTTAGTTTGTTATGAAATCCAGTCTATTTTGGGAGGGCCCTATTGTTTCCATTTTATATGTGCTGCAGACTTGTGTCTCGGAAAACACGGAACTAATTGCAGAAGTTCTCACTGTTGCTGAAAAAGCTGAAGGTTTTGTCCCACCGAGAACGGAGAAGTGTCTTTCTGCCAGGCAGAGCCTCGGAGACAGCTTGGTCCTGCAGGACTGCTCAGGCGCTCGTGGGTGCGTGTGGGAGGGATCAGGAGGGAGAGCTAGCAAGAAAAGCTGATGCTCAGCTTGTCACCTTTTTGTAATAATGTCTAGGAGTTCCAATTTCTGTCCTGGAGGGATCCCATCTTCTTTGATACTTCTCAGACAAGTATCTCCTTTCAGCACCGGTCCTTGAAGGAGGATATAAACTAGTAAATGTAAATATCTGGTTCTTAGAACTGTTCATTTGCTGAAATAAGGTGGTTTTGTCGCCATAATGAAAGTGACTTACTGCTGACATTAAATAGGAGGGGTTGCTCTATCTATTCTGCTCTCTAATGGCCTGATTCTGCTCTCCTTTCTCCCACAAAAGACAGGGTCATTCCATTAAAGTTAATAACATGACTCGGTCCCTTCCAACCCAAACCATTCTATGATTCTACGACTCATAGAGCAGTGAGAGGAACATGAGCAGATGGTGCATTCTCCACCCCCCTGACTCAGGTGCACTGGTTCACTTCTACTGTTATTTTCACCATGGAAAGTCAGATCCTTAGCAACAAGTAACCACAATGCCAAATTGAATGCTTTTGCAAAATTAGCTCATTGGGCAGTTCCTGTGGGATGCCTCACCGGTACAAGAGGTCCCTGGCCCTGGGCATGTGTATGCCCCTACTCACACCTCAAAATGCCTGTGGCTCTCATCTTGCTCTCCCTGTGTAGATCCATTGTCTGAATCCATAGCTGCATCAACTCCACAGATCACTTCTTTCCTTTCCAAACTGCTGATTCTCACTGTAGCATTGTAGCATTGCTTAATTTAATAATTTCAGGTAAATCAATGCTCTAATGATGTATTCAGTCATAGGTAAGGTAATCCTAGACATGGCCTGTTTTAGAGAGAAAGCAAAGTAGACAAGCATTTCATGGCATTATGAGGAATAGAGAATATCAAAAGGAAAAAGGGTATTTCCACAGCCTGGTTTTACTAGTGGGCAGTGATGCCCCGTGGTTGACAAAGGGGACTGATGTTAATATTTCAGACGTTCATTAGTGTTCTGACTCATGATGAGGCATGAGACTAGTCATTTCATTCTGGCTGTTCTGCACCTCTATTTCTGAGAGTGTAAAAAGAGACATCAGCATAAGTTAGAGATTTATTTGAGCCTATGAAGATGACTAAAAGAATCATAGAATCATGGAATGGTTTGTGTTGGAAGGCACCTTAAAGACCATCCAGTTCCAACCCCCCTGCCATGGGCAGGGACACCTTCCACTAGACCAGGTTGCTTCAAGCCTCATCCAGCCTGGATTTGAACACTTCCAGGGATGGGGCATCCACAGCTTCTTTGGGCAACCTGTTCCAGTGCCTCCCCAGCCTCTCCGTGAAGAATTTCTTCCTGATATCTAATCTAAACCTCCCCACTTTCAATTTAAACCTGTTACCCCTTGTTCTGTCACTACAGGCTCTTGTAAAAAGTCCCCCTTCAGCTTCCTTGTAGCCCCTTCAGGTACCGGAAGGCTGCAAAAAATAAAAGAAAAAAGTCTCATTGACCTTTTCTTTAGCTTTCCTTTGATTTTGTCTTGATTTTTATATGTTTCTAAATAATCACTGTCTTTTCAAAACTGCCTGTATGCTTATACAGACACCTTTCCAAAACTGTGGACTCAGATTGATAAGTGCACTGAGGCTGGCAGAAAGCCTCATAAGGCCTTTAAAGCTTAGTCATGGTTCCCCAGAAGAAACTCCTTCCATTATTTTAGGGTTGGACTCCTTTTGTTCACAGTCCTAGAAGTTCACAGCCGAGCTGGGAGTAGTGTGAGGCCCACACCTTTCCTAGTCCACAGAAGTTGTGTTTGTGCGTCCTTGTGCAATCTTACTCAAGTTACTGTAAATTTGAACAGTCAGCCTTTCTCTGCTGAGATCGATCTGAGTAAATTTAGAGCTATCGAACCTCATTAAATATATATTGATGTTTGTTGTATGTGTATTTTTTCCCTTTTCCTCGATTTAGAACAATTCCAGGTCTGTGCATTGAATGCAAATCAGCAAATGAGAGCTGATGAGGAGTTTGCAGACAAATAACGCTGGTGCACTTGTTCCTGGTACTTGTTTCATCCTTCCGTTTTAGAAGACAGATTAAGTGACAGGGAGCACAGTAATGGTTCATTCTCATAGTGATAGCGTCTTCTGAAGGGCTGTGCCCTCCCCTGGAAGCATCCCATGAGCATTAATGGAAATTAGGAACACATATGGAAGAGAGTAGGGGTGGGGCATAGAGAAAGAAATGTTTGTTAGAAAATGTTTATGGCTAAACACAGTACAGGTGAAAGAAGCGGGACTGACAGCTCATGGGAAGCACAATATGTTCCCACCTGCAACCCAGCATGATAGCAGAATACAGGAGGAAACTTCCCCTAGCTCTTCTGCTTCCATCCAGCCCTGACTGTGAGGAACGGTGCATTTCAAGTTCTGTGTTTTAGCTTACTCATGGGCTCTGAGTACGACAGCTAAGTGATGTCAGGGATGACAGCGGTTTGACGTGCTGTGTTGACATGTATGTGTTCACACATGTGGTCCACCCTTGTTCTCCAGTAATGTACTCCATCTTTAAAAGAAACCGTTAGTGCTCCGACTCACTGTGGGCCAGTTGCTTACCGGGGAAATTCTGCTGGAGTAAAACTGAGCTGCTGCACCAAGTTTGTGCTGGCTGAGGATCAAGCCCAGAGGAATAGATGTATGTGTTTTATCTATTTTGTAAAATTGTATGAGCAATGGCTTGCTTTGGAAGATTACCAACCTTCCCATTTTAAACTTGGATTGCTTACATGTGCCAAAGCATTTCTAGATGAAGAACGATGCAATCATCTTCCAATGTTCATAACCTCTATTGACCAGAATGGTATAGCCCCAGTTATTTTAAATATAGCTGCAATCTGCAACATCGGAGCATTTTATTTCCAGCGTGAGTGCTTTACTCTGAAAGTAAAGTCTTTTTCTTTTCTCCCTTAGGCCCCTCAACACAGCACGTAAAACACAAGAAGGCATAGCCTGAAGGGCCCCCGCCTTATATCTGATCATGGGAACTATCGCTTAGTATTGATACTGTCTTATTAAAGCAATTAGCCAAGCATTTCAGAAGCTTGTTAATGTTTCTAGAGTGACTTCTAATGAGGGATAATGATAACAAGCATGGAAGGTCTCTGGTGAACTTTAGATAATGATGTAAATCTGAGAAAGGTCAATGGTATTCGTGGATTCAATGATGGCCATTCCATTTCCGTTCATTACCTAGTTCAGTTTTTATGTTCTCTTCCCAGGCCATTTACATCTGCAATAACATGTTTCTTATCCAATTCGGAGTCCTACCACTTGGTTCACAGAGTGATGTAGCTACACACTTAAATGACGCTGAGCCTTAGCACTTCTTGTAATGAGCTCAAGTCTAGACAACAACAAATCGATTAACAGAAGGAAAGCAGATGCAACAGGAGGCACTACAACAATAACAATGTTTTGCATTTACATAGCACAACATTTTCCCAGAAGATCCTATAACAGGGGAGTTCTCAACATCATGAGAAGTATTGTGTGGCTGTGGGAAGGATAATGCCAGTGGAAGTGAGATCAAACAGAAAGGCATAAAAGGGTCCTACAAGGAAGCAAGAAATGAAGCTTCTTTGCCAGAACTGGACTGGAAAGTTCAGCAAGGTCTAGAGCTGTAGGAGCTGTTTGTATTGGTATTAGGTAAGTATTTGCTAGCATAGAAATATCAAGTATATTCAGCCCATCCCCAGTAACATGTCTGTACTGACAGCTGTCTAATCTATCCCTATCCCTAGTCAGGGACTATGGACCTAATCCAGACACCAGTGCAACATTAACTTTGCATGAGACTGCAAAGCAGCTCTGTAAAATGAGGGCAAATCTCTGGAAGGGAGCTTGAGAAGGCTGCGGGGGTCAGACTGGACGCTGCCCTAGTGCATGCTGTCACATGAGGCTCTGGCTAAAGGTCTCACACAGTCTTTTAAGTAGGCAGATGTGAAGGCAGGGTGTAGCAAGAGGAAGGGTATTTCCACCCTTACACAAAGTCATTACAGGAGTTGGCACTGTATATAATTCTGATACGAACATTGTTTTTATAAAGAGCCACAGAATTAGTTTGAGGGGTAAAGGAAGTGTCTCTTGGTGATAGACAGTGAAAGAGCTATTTAGGAAAAAGAACAGAGAGATTACTTGATTACTCCATGCTGGCAATCCACCGGTACATTCATGAGAAGAAAATGCTAGATACCAAAAGGCAGTTTAATCTACTGAGATAAGTAGAAAAGCCTGTTACCAAGCCAGGCAAGTTTAAAATGGAAATGAAGTGCACACCTTTTATTTTTGTTGCTGTTTTTTTAAGTGAGGGTGATCAGCCAGGGGAAGAAAGCCTGCTGTCAATAACCTGCCTCTTGCAGCTGGTCAGGGACAGGAGAGCACCAGCAGTTGTTAATGTCCTTGCCCAACCTCACCTGTGGCCTCCACCCAGGCAGCCAGTAGCCACAGCTCTTTTAAGATCAGATGACTTCCCCCAATTTCACTTAAGCTTTATGGTGGGTAGGTGTCCTGCTGCTCCTGACCTGTAGGCTGGTCTTCCCAGGTTGATCCTGGACCTTCTGCCTGACCTCACCTTCACTAGATAATCGCTGGAGTCAGAGCTGTACTCTTGCTGGTAAGGCTGCCCTTACTCCTCTCCGTGCCTTGGTTTACCCGTCTGTTTGGCAGAGCCTATTATGCTTGTATGACTGACTTGATAGGTGCTGTTATGAGGATTAATAATTAACAATGAGATTTTTAAATCTGGACTGACTCTACAGAGCTCAGAGAATTGTTCTAGGCTTGTTCAGATATCAAAGGAGGCAGAAGTTAATTGTAAATCATTTTTGGGAAGTAGTTTTATGCCTTTGGCGGAAAGAAATCCATAATGGAAATGTATTAAAGGGAATGCCTTCCATTCACACACTCCTTACTAATATTTTGAGTCTGTAGATCACCTTTTGATTATTATTGCAAATATTTGCTCTTTGTTTATTATTCTGCATGTCTCTAAGATTGAAAAGGAAGGGAACTAGGTGAGAGGGGCAGATGGGAATTTTTAGATAAGTAAGTAAAAGGCCAGTCATCACATTAATCATTCTGGTCCCCACTTTGTAACATTCCCCATGATGGTGAACCCCTCTCCCTGAGGACAAATTCACTGGAGCTGAGAGGGCCCATGCCTGGATGTGTATGCCCTCTGGCAGGAGCTCCTGCAGGACTGGGACCAGGCTCTTCATCTGCATCTCACCTGCCAGCATCTGTCCCTGCTTTGCAGACTGCAAGCTCTGATGTGTTTGGGTGGCACTGGGCATGGTAGGCGAGCGACTCGGTTTCATAACAACTGATAACTGGAGAGAGAATGTTGTTTTGGGAAATAATTGATATTATTGAGTGCTCAAGCTAGGAGAAGTGAAGCTATCGAGGCTCACTGTAGGAAATGAGAAAGTTTGTCCACTCAGGAGAGAAGAAAACTTGAAGGGGAGATTCAGAAATTAAGTGACTTGCCCAAGGTTACATATATGGTCAAGACAGGATAAACCACTTGCTCATCCCCAGCCTGAGGGAGCCCTGCTCCCAGGGCTACTCCCCTTTCTTTTCCAGGTATGTAATTTTCAGTATAAGCTTCTTCCCCAGAAGCCTGCCCTAGTCCTGCATTCGTTTGAAATTTCTTTCTTGACTTGTTAATTTAAATTTATTACAGCCAGTGTTTGTCTGAATATTTGCTCCGTTTGTCCTCTACAAGTTTTACATTTCAGAAGGTCTTATTTAAAAGAAAAAAACCCACCTGAAACAACACAAAATAGCCCACAGAAAACAGACAGCTTTGCCATAGGGCATCCCTTGTCTTCTCCCTAAGTTCCTCACTGAAGAATGTGTGAAGAATAAGAGTTGCTTCATGGTTTGGATGAAATTATGTATCTTTATTAGGTTTCTGTTCTCAGGAAACAATTTATTAGACACAAGAATGTTATGTTATACTACCTCCTCCTTTTTGCCTGGGAATTTACAGTTCACACACTGCACCAGCACATAAATCCAGTTTTATTTCTCAATTTATTCACCTGGAACTAAGTGGATTAAATCTTTTTTTAAAGGAGACCGGCACTGCATTTTCAAATAGAAGCACTGCAAATAATCACGACTGTTAGGCAGACAAATTAGAGGTGGCTGTGGACATGCAGTTGCTTTCTATGCAAACTTTTATGCTTGCCAAGTTTAAATGGTGATTTTTTTTTTTAGTGCAAAATTTACCTTTAATGACCCTCTTTCCCCTTAATAAACTAGGATTGATTAGAATTTGGCTTTAAGAGATGAAAGGACTCTGCAATTATCTACTTGTATATGCCCTTCAGTAAACTACCTTGTCTCCCCCTTTCTACCTCCCCTTCTTAAGAAGACTTTCCCAGGTCCCTCTTGGCTGCGGTTGAACGATGTTGGCTCATGTCCATGCTGCAACAAAGACCTGGCATTCCAGCTGTCTGCTTCTAATCTCCAGTGTCAGCTCTTGTTAATGTTTCAGCATGAAATCAGAGGGGGCAAAGCTGCATGGAATATTAAAACCATGATCAGAATTCCACTGAAATGCTGATAGTCTGCAAGCACCATTAGGAGGGCCGTCAAATCACTGTCTCGCATTAAATAAAAAGAAAAGATTTCTATCACTGGGGCGCACGGGAAGTACAATCAGTGAATCACTGAACTAAATTAGCATTTTTTCAATTGGAGATCGAAGTTGATTTATTGTTCTACACAACATTAATGTAACTATGTGCTTGACCTGTTAAGGCAGCTAATTTTTCATTTAAATGGGTTCTTTCTCTATGCAAAAAGGTTGTAATCATATTTCAACTTTGCAAAGTGATCAGGAAAGTACTGGACTGTTTCAAAATTGTCTTAAGGCGTCTCTCTTCCCTCCCTCTCTCCCTCCCCCTTCTCTTATGCCTAGTGGTCAAGGGCAAGTAGTTTAAAAAAAAAAAAAAAGCTGTCTCAAGTAATAAGCTTAATTGTCATTTGACTTGAGCTATTTTACACCACTTTGACCACGTAGAAAAGCATTTGAGTGGGTGTAACTTTCACACCTCCAAGCCCTGCAAAGGGATCTTAGTACACAAGGAAGATCTGTCCCATTAATAATTCCAGGTTTTGCAAAAAGGGAGGGGTTGTTGTTATTCTTCCACATTTATTTTTCTCAGTGTTCTGAGTAAACACTTGCTGGATATGACCATAGACATCTTAGATTCTGTAGGTTTTTAGAAAGAAGCCCAGAGTTCTGTGGCAGCAGGCTGAATTAAAGACTAAGAAGTATGGGCCAATACAAATCTCAGTTTTTTTTTCCTGCTGGTTTTAATAGACTTTGTGAGGTACTATACATGTAGAATCAGAGTTGTAGTTTTCCAGCCAAGTTTGTTTTGCAAATGAAAATGATGGTTTACTGGAAACAAAGCTGCCTGTGAGAAAGTGTTGCTGATGAGTCTGAAAAAAAAAGTGTAGCTGTCCAAGAGGAAGTCTACCTTTCTGGTTTGAAAGGCTATTCCATTTTGCAAATATGATTCATAGTTTGAAGAGAGAGGCATGTTTGGCTGTTTGGTGTGGTTTTTTTTTAAAGGTAGAAATCCAATCTGTGTGCAAAACCTGCTGAGGTTGTTCCTTTCTTCTTGGTTTGTGAGGGTGAGGAGGTGGAGATTTGCAATCTCCAGCGATGGGAACCCGTTTCCCATCTGACTCCAGTATGTTTCCTGGTAAATGTGTCTCCTTTAAACCCAGTGATTTCCAACTGTTGCTGCCTCGTAGTCCAGCATCCCAATCTGGGAAAGACTTTTGTACAAATTGACATTCTGCAGATGACAATATAGAGCACCCTGGTGCCTCCTCCCTAACAAAGTGAAGATAATATACATTTCCAATTAGTCGTACACATTCTAGTCATGTTCTCTTTTTACTCCCTAACTATCTTTGTTTTGCTAAAAAGCTGTTCGGTCATTAATGAAATCCTGCAGTTCTGCTAATCCTAGATACAATGCAGCTTTTCTCTAGCAAGCTATCCCTGACATAAAACTACAGTTACCCAAGCTCCCCACCACATTAAGATTCGTTGTCATTTGCCTTTCATTACATACCTGAAGTAGCACAGTAGCAGTCAAATGTCCTTGGCAGGCAAAGCAAAGTATTTAATTGTATTAGTTTCCGCTTGCTCCGCCTTAGGAACAATTTTTTTTTCCTTGGGAGGGGAAAAAAAAAAAAGAGGAGAAAATACTGTATCATGAAAACTTTTTTACTTTCTGGTTGGAGTAAATGTAGTTATACTTAAATTCTCAAAGCAATCTTGCAAACCTCCCCCCTTCCCCAGCAACACTGTATTGCCAGTGCCATATGAAATGCCTCTCCGTAGAGGCGAACAATGAGGCATTCATCAAAGGGAACTAGTGATTAGATGTTTTTCATTTTCAGAACTTTAAGAGATAAATAGGGGCCCTGTTCCTTCATTTGATGTACAGTACTGTTGGGATTCAATTAATCTCTTCTGATAAATACCGAATTTCTGCAATATTATTT
>NW_010241712.1:123929-140856 GCF_000690775.1 Eurypyga helias | reverse complement strand
GTCACACAGAATGTTGACTTCAATTCCTCAGAATACGGGTGCTGGTTTTCAATAAAGAAATATATTAAAGAAAGCTTGGGTGACCACAGGGCCTGGAACAGGACTAAGAAGCTGTACAGCTTTTCCACTGAACAACCTTGTGTTTTCCTCATATTTCCCTCCAAAAAAAGAACATTGGATGGAATAAGGAGCGAAACGGTAAAACTTGAGCTTATATTTTAGGAGATCTGAATTCTGTCTCTGGCTTTTCTGTGGAATTATTGAGTCTTATGGTGTGTTTGTGCCTGGTTCTGTTAAAGGAAGTTAATAATCTGTTTCTCTGTTGAAATGCTCAAGTACTACGGGGTTAAGCAGTGCAAGGATCTCGATAGATAAATACAGTTACTATGCTTGATTTCTGCAGTCTTCATCTGAACATGCAGAATTGCAACAAAAGGAGGCTATTGCTTCCTGCCTGCTCCGTGGCCTATGAAAAAGAAGTTGCTGTTTCCAGCCCGGAAAGCTCGGTCTAGGTTGTGTGTCTGTGTTATAAAAGCTGTCTCTGCAATTGATAATAATTTACCCATCTATTCCCATTGACAATTTTATTAATAAGATCAATGGCTGAACAGGCTTCAAACACTGAACATGCATCTTGTCATTGCTGGAGCAAATGAGGGATATTGATGGAGCAGGGCAGCGTAGGTTTGTGTTACTGCTCCCGCATGGTACATTATCGGTGGGTGGACCAAGAAAATAGGTCAGGTTTAATCAATAGGCCTGCTTTCACGAGTACTGAATCTCCTTATATAAATGGACCAGTTCAATTAAAAAAATAAATAAGTCGGGTAACTCTCAGGCCCAATTTGAAGTTAATCTAACGAAGGAGTAGCTGTGCTCCTGGCAGCACCGCTGAAGTGGTGCGAGTGCTGTGAGGAAGCTCTGTGAAGGTGATGCCCGTCAGAGTCTCCCAGCTGATCTCTTGGGGCGCTCACCTGGATATTTTGAAATCTCTGTGCTGCCATAAAGAGCTGAGATCCTCAGCTGGTGTAGCTCTATGGCGGGGGGTGTAGGTGGTTAAAGCCCAGCTCAGCACAATCCCAAAGTTGTAATATTGTGCAAGCATTTTAATGAATCTGGCCTAAATTGCCACAACCCCTTTTGGGTCTCTTTCTGGTTTTTATCATGATCAAGTTTCACTGCTAGAATTTATACGCTGTCTTTCCTATTCTGCACTAGAATGACTTTGTTTGTATGTTTTGCTGTAGAATAAGCAGCCATTTATTTAGAGTGGCACACGCTGGCTTGCTAAATTGAAAGACTGAACAAATGGTGTTCATTAAGGGTTTGATCCTGCTCCCATTTACCTCTTTTGGCAACTCTGCCACTGGTTTGACTAGAGCAAAATCAGATAGTGATTATATACCAGTTTACCACAGGACAAGATAGGGATTTATGGTCAGGATCTGCAGTCGGTTTCCAGAGCCCTATGGAAATATCAAGGGACAAGTGGCAGCTGTACTTACGAAACAAGAAACGTTTTTGGCACAAGCCTTCATCTTTGTGTTTTAAAGATGCAACAGCTCCTTTGTAGTCTTCAGGATTGATGTGAGGCTTGTTGAGGTCAATAGGAATCTTTCAAATGACTTTGAGGGCTTTGGATCAAGTCTAAAGCCGAACTGCTCATAAAAAGTCTAGAACTAGACATAGATTTGGGGAGGGACAAGCATGTCATTCGGTTAAAAAAGTGGATTTTCTGAATTTCTGCTGGTTTTATCAGGTGCTTTCTGAATGCAGCTCAGCTTGTATTATCTGTAAGATTTTATGTCACTGCAGTATCTCAACGTGCACCGATAACAGGATCTCACAATGTATTCTTAACACAAAACATGTAGAGAGTTTTGGAAGGTTTAGTCTCTGGATTAACTGAGTGGAAAATGGCTTTCATTGTAGCTGCAGATGGCCCACAACATGGGAGGAATCCGGAGAAAAAATCAGAACCTCTTTGTCTTTTCAACTTTATTAGGTTTTCCAAATCTCTGAACAAGATTGGTCATAAAAATGAGAGAAGGGATGGAGAAATTTTTTTTCATGTTTCCTCATTCTTTCATCTTACTGTTTTCCCAAACAGAAAATATTATATTCACTTCTCAATTAAAAAATATTAATATGGGGGCAAAAATCAAACCCTTTGTATTATTTTCTCTATAAGAGACACTAATACATGAAGGAAATCTAGTAAACCACCTTGCAAATAACACGAAAACATTATAAACCCAGTTCTGAATTTCAATCAATGGAAAGTAGCAATTTGATGATATTTGATTTCTAATTTGTTATGTTTTTTCACTGTGAGGTTTCTCCCCATGAGGAGTTTGATTCCTGATGCGCTGTAGTGAAGATTGCTTTCTATCTGGTGTAATGGGAATTCACCCTCCCCTCTGACGAGTCATGCTTCATTATGACTATCATCAAAATCAAAATAGCAACCTTTTTGCTGACTCTGTTGCTAATCCAATGGAGACTGGAGAGAGAGGTGGGTGGGTGGGCAGAGAGAAAGCATAGCAGTGATAATGTCACTTAGTTGGGAACAGGATATCTTCCTGTATAAGATTAAGTTATCAAGTTAAAGCCTAGTGCCGTGATCAAGAAACTCAATTCTTCATATGATATAATTGCCAGTCTGGGCCAAATTTATCCTTGATAGAAAGCCATCTGTGTGTGTATAATTCTGTCCAGATTGAAGTGGGACCCTGAATACTAATGGGACCACCACCAGCAGCAGTGACTAAGATAGCTGTATGTAAACACCATTCTTGGGTCTGGTGAATAATATTACTAAGATGTCTAGGGTGATTTTCATTTAATTCCTCAAGCCCTTACAGTAAGAGGGTCATACCTCCATGACAGAATATTTACCAGTGAGAAGACAGCTCTGCTTTGTGAGGAAAATGAAAAACTAGACCAGCCAGCAATTGCAAAGGAAATCTGTAGCCTGTATTTGTAGCACATTAATAACATGACTAGTGACCTTTCTGAAGACAAGAAATGTGTAGAATTGATTGTCCTACCCAGGAGCTGTGCAGAACTATAGATCGGTTATTTTCAGACCGATCTTTGTTGTGGTCACATCTTTGGCCAGAGCAAGCTCAGTGTGGGTATAGTTTAGTCTGGCTAAATCCAAATACAGCTGGGTAACTAGAACAATGCCTTGGTATGGCTGCCAAAGCAACAGCTGCTGGTGGCCATGCTTGAGCTTGTATGTTACAGGGTTTCTCCTAAAGACAAGGTAAAACTCTTGCCTTATTTTATTTAAAGCTGCGTAATCTCACTTTTCTAGCCTGTGTATGTATATATACATGCACACTTGATTTTTTTCAATATGGTAATTCAGGTCCCCAGAAGTTTTTAGTATTTTGGTAATTTCATACTTTAATAGAGGATAAAAATCCTAGAGTCCAGTGTCTTCACTTATTCTGAATTAGTCCCAAGGGCAGCTCCGTGGTTTACTGCTTTGAATACCCAGAGCTCCCAGACCTAAGGCAACCAGCTGGGTCAGTTTTACTGGTGGGTTTCTCCAGCCTGGGGCTCAGAGATTTTAGCAGCTCTCCAGGATTATCCTTGGAAATCAGAGAGGGTTCCCTGTTTTATGTCATATCTGCAGAAAATTCCAACCATGCCTGGAAAACTATTTTGTGGGTGGGTGG
The DNA here is from genome assembly GCF_000690775.1 of Eurypyga helias. NCBI lineage: Eukaryota > Metazoa > Chordata > Aves > Eurypygiformes > Eurypygidae > Eurypyga > Eurypyga helias. The sequence goes on along the minus strand of NW_010241712.1, from coordinate 137,170 downwards.
TTTTTTTTTTTTCAAGCTAGCAGTTTTCACAAAACTGATTTTCTTGACATTCTCTATCTTTCCTAGTAAATACCTGCCTTTCCCATGACTTATTGCTCCCTGAAGACAAACAGGACAAAGAGGATACATGATTTGCTGCAGGTGAAGGGAGAGGCAGGGGAAGTGCAAGGCTTCTGATTTCTTTCTCTCTCAGCTTCAGCAAGGTCCTTCTATAAGTTGTAAGGAAGCAACAGCGCCTTCAGACCTGTCTGTTTGTCCGTGTGCCTAAAAGCCTCCTCTTCTTGAGAATCCAACCAGGTGACAATGTCTCTGTGGCATGGGGTATTCTTAACACCAGTCATTAGACAGTGTCACTTGTTCTGAATTTCCCTTAAAATATTGCTTTATCTTCTCAGCACGATAAATTGGTACAGGATAACCTGGGAGGTTAATTTAGGGAGCAAACTACTGCCCTGAAACCCGGTAGGTAATCTGCAAGTTGGGTTTCCTGCATGAGGGCAGGTAATTGGTACCCAGGAGTGGGGTGGATGGTCTGCTTCCTGCGTGTATCCAGCAGCAATATACAGAATCCATTAGAGAGATGCCTAATCATCTTAACCTGTCAGATCCAAACCACCCTCTTTTAAGAGCCAATTTGTTTTCCTGCCAGATCGATGTTCTTATCTGTAATTGCACAGGCCATGAATGGCACCCAATAACCAGTTAATACCCGGTTCCATTCCATGGCAGGGTGGGGAGTAGGGAAATGTCTTAATTTAAACATTTATTGTACAACTGTGAAAATGTCCTAAGTGAAATTAATAGAAGCTCAGGGAGAATAACTTATAAATCACCTTGTCTGGCTTGCATAAAATGATATAAGGGTATGCCAATGTCTTATCGCTGTGCTCTGTAGAGCTGGAGAAATCTTTAACCCTAAGGTTACTGCTGTTATTCTGGCTCCAAGATGGAAGAAATCTGACTCCTACAAGTTATATGATAAAGGGATGGCTGATATAATTAATAATAATCCACCAATTTTTACTGTTACTTTGCACTTCTCCAACATCTCTCTGCAATGGATTGTGCTAGACAATTTGAATGTAGCGTTAATACTGTCAGCCATTCATCCCTTCTACTTCAGCAGCACTTTAGAGAGGGGTAATAATCCCGTCAGACTCCGCTTTTCACAGTACAAATATCACCAGAAAACGGAAAAACAACCCTAGTGACATTAGCAGAATAGGATATAAACAATACTGGCTAAAATACAAGATGGAAATTAGGCAGGCTAATGGGGAATTTGAAGAGCACATAAAGACACAAACAAGTTGCAGAGAATTTATTGATTTGCTAGAAACAGTGGGACTGCAAAGGAAATACTTATTACACTAGAGGAAGATTAGAAGAATGCTTAAGGAAAAAAACAATACTGCAGAGAAACAGAACTCATACCTAACTTATGGCAGTGGATAGTAGGGGAAGACGCAATGCAGTGACAGAGAAGGAAGGACTGAGACAGGGATGGAGGTTTGAGATGAGCTGTATCTTTTACTTTGCTTTTGTGCACCATTTAACACTGTGGAGGCCTGGTTTACAGCTTCTACGGCGGTTTACGGCTGCCATAATACAAACAGTAAAAGAACAAGAAGTTACAAGGGCCAAAAAGCGCATACCTGTGATTTGTGAAAGACATGACTGAGCTATTGAAGAAACCAGTGATAATACTGCTCAGTTCAGCTGCTCTATAGGAAGCCTGCAAAGGCTGCCTCTTTGGAAATGTTCATCCTGCATATTGCAAATCAGCAAGGCTTAATTAAGCACTGGGCAGGCTGAATGAAGGGATTATTTAAAACAGAATTCTGTAACAGCTACTTGATATGATACAGATGAACCGATGCAGCTCCTGTAAAGGAAATTCACATCTTCATAACAGACACTTGGGAACAGGTCAACAAACTAGTGAATAAAGGAGAAACGGTTGACATAATTTATATAGACATGCAGAAACTCTTTGGACAAAGTCCCTAACAAGAGGCGACTAAAGAAGCCAAGTGCCCAAGAGCTGACTGGTAAAGCACTGTCATGGATTAGATGTGAGTAAAAAGCGCGTACACGCACACACGCCAAGAAGGGAAGTAAATGGTCTATTTTTAACCTGGCAAAATATCACTGATGTGCCTAGGGTTTTGTAGTTGCTTAAATGTATTTACCTTTGAGTTAGAAAAGTAAAAAGTAAGGCAGGAAAAGCTGTTTTGGGCTAAGCTTGGAGGTGGCCGAATGGTTTTAATGGAACCCTATGTAGTAGAAGGGAAACCTGAGGGGCAGGGTGGAAATTCCTGGCTGACAACTCCAAGGGACTCTTCAAAAGAATATTTGGACAGCCCATATCTATCTAAGATTTTTTCCAAAGGGGGAAAAAGAGGTCTATAACCAAACAGTACAGTGGTATCACTGTTCAGCCTACGGCAGTGGCTAAGAAAAACACCAGTGAAGTGCTAGGAAAAAACCCATCAAGTATGGAACATGATATTGAAAATATTAAGATATTATATCAGTGTCCCATGATATTGGTCACTCCTACGCAAGTAGAATACAGAATAAATAGAAACAGCTGGGAGATGGACAACAGAAATAATTAGACGCCTGCAAAAGTTCTCAAAAGAATAATTTCTTCAAGGAGATTGTTCAGATGAGAGAACATAGAATTAAATAATAAAAGGAACAGAGAAGGTGAATTGCAGTACATTCAAAACAGTTAAAAAGAACTGGGTTTTGTACAGTTCACAAAAACCTGTGGAGTTCTTTGTCTCTTGACACGGCTGAGGCCAGGAATCTGGTGGGATTGAAAAATTCATTGAACGTTTGTACAGTGAATGGAAATATCTGCAGTAAAATGGGTGGGATGTTATTCTTCAAAAAGAACCAGCACCAACCCTCCTACTTTGGGTCATAGTTTAAATAGCGACTGAGGAAAGGATTGGGAAGAAACCTCCTCATTAAGGTTTGCTGTTGTGAATCAGGAGGAGATCTGTACTTCTCACAAATTTGCTGATCGCTGTAATAAGTTGACCATTCTCTAAATAAAATGGCAGTGCCTGGTTTTTATTACAGCATATTGTCATGTTGTCCAAATTTTTGGGAAAGGAAGGGTAGCTTAAGAGCAAATTGAAATTTCTCCTATTTGCAATATGGCCTCATCAATGCACATCTGTACGCAGGTGTTTAAGGCGGTAATTGAACAAGTTTATAACGCTCAATTAAAATTTATTGCACAGGTATATTTGCTAGCAATAAATGACAGACAGAGGGAGATTATTCGTGGTTATTCTTGATAGGAGGGATGAGACTTCTGCACAAGTGTCACATCATTTGCCCAGTTGGGAATGGAGTGGAAATGATGAATTTTTGATTCATGATGGGTTTTTGTGTGTGTGTTTGTGTGAAGCAGACAAGTAGCATTTGTCTTGTTTGAGAAGAAGCCTATCTCAGCTGAGGTGGAGGGTGGGGTGAGAGAGGAGGTGCTCTGGGGGTGCAAGGGATACCCAAGGGATCCCTGTGCAGGAGCTGGAAGCTGCCTGCCACTCTTGCCCTGGCCACCTCTCTGGCAGCCCCTTGACCCCACTGGGTGCCTCCTCCCAGGGCAGGGGCCCAGCCCAGATTTGCTTAGCACCCCTGGATCACTTCACAAAAGTGTCAAAGAAACCTGGGGAGTCCAAACTACAAGAGCCAAAAATTCATTCCTAGGAAAGAAAAGAAACCAGAACAAAACAGCAAAGCCCCAGACCAGGATTTTAAGATGAGCTGAAACTTCGTGACATAGGCAGTAAATTTGACAGCTTCTTGCCATCTCCTCCTGGCATGATTTACTTTGAACTTTTCAATAGAAACAGTGCTAAAACTATACTCAGGTAGGGCTTTTCTGGCCAAGGTTTGCAACTTCCCTGCAAATTGCAGAACAGGACACTCTAACAGCCCTCTCCACTTTTTCCTACTTAACAAACCAACTATTAATTCACTGAAAATGTACATGCAGGGGGGCAGAATCAGATCTCTAAATAAAAAGCAGAAACAAAGCACAGAAAGAAAGAAAAGCAATGTATTAGACCAAAAATACATTGGGTAAAACAGTTTTGCTCTATCCTTCAAATAAAAATGTCTGGGATAAAAGGTGTATGTGTGTATATATAGATGCACAGGGAAAATTTCTTTTCGGTTCTGAAATCCAGAGTAGTACAACAGGAAAATAAAATGCTGAGCCACCACACAAACCTCTTGTCTTTCTTTTCTGTGTCAACAGTTACTCACAGAGAATAGCATTTCGTTTCCTAGTGTTGAGGCAGCAGCAACTAAAGTGAATGTTCATATGTGTGGTGAGGCATTTGTCCCTGGAAAAATAACATCTCTCCTTCTATTAACGTTTTAATTAATCCCTTTTAGTTATGAAATGTAACTTTACATTTCATAAAAAAAAAATTACATGCAGTCTCTTAATCTGCTAATCCTTTCTCCAGACAAGCTGGTTCTTTTTAAATCAACTGCCATTTTATCAACCCAATGGAGCAGAGATCCGGACTCAACTCTATTCAACAATACATTCTTTTCATGAGAGACTGGCCTAGCTAATATGACACCACAAAGGGCTTGAGGAATTCCAAATACCCAGCTCTTTGGATTAAAAGCATAATAATCCCATGCAGTTTTTTGTTCAGAATTGATAGAATGGTTGTATAGTGAGTCACACTTGTTTGAACTTATCAAAGTAACAATATATCAAGCATTTCGTGGGATGATATTTTATTTTCTCAGGTTGATTCAACTTCTTTCAAGTATTTTTTTTCCCCAGTGTGTATTTATGACTGCCAAATGCCCCTGCAGTTAAACAATTACAACATATAATTAAGCACAGAATCTGATAGCTGTTGTTTTATGACCAGATTTCCATACAGTTCTTATATAGACATAAGCATTGTTTTTACCAAAACAGCAACAGCAGCACAGCAAAGTACACAGCGTGTACCAGTGTAAAAGTAATTTACACTGCTGTGACGCTTTTCCCGACCCATAAGCGTGCCTTTACTCCCAGGCTATACTGCAGAGCCAAAGCAGGACAGCTTTTGTGTGTCAACAAGTCCATTGGGAGACAGAAAGCAAGGCTGTTAGAATTAGCGGCCCAGTATCCTTAATAAAATCACATGTGAAGCTAAAGCTTTGGAAAGAAGGAGGGGATAGAGGAGAGGTGCAGAGCTGTTGCTGTCTGACTGCCCCAACCCAAGACATGCTTCTGCAGCAGCGAAACCACTGCGTGTGTCCCCAGGAAGGGACCCAGCTCCTGCAACAGTTGTTTTCTGCCGGGCATGATGTTGTTTTCATCTCCTGTTATTGCCATTCTGCACTCTGCTGCTGGGAGGCTAACCTCACTGCATTCCCTCCCATTCCACATTGGATTGAGAGCAGTGAGACCCAATGTTTCAGATAGGTTTGATAAACTTATTAAGAAAGCTATCAGTTGCAATTACACAACAGATAGCCTCTTAAAAGTGAACTGAGATATCCTTTACCCTATGCAGTTCTTGTTGGAGGAATGGATGTTTTTATTACTAATGCATTTTCTGCTAGCATCAATAGGACTGCAAGAAAACTTCATACCTGTGGGCTAGGAGTTAATGGGCTGGAGTGCAGTGTAAGGACCTGCACTTCAGCTAGGATGGGAAAAGCACATTGCAACTGGAAATACTTGATGGGCTCCTTGGCCGTTGCTGTCTCTGTAGGCTTCCAGGAGTGCAAGCAACTGGTCTTCCCTTCCCACTGAGCAGCACAGGACACTGCAATAGCTTTTCGCTCTGGTTATGGCCATGTACGTGAATCAGGATCCCTGATTCAACATCTTCCCAAAGCAGGAGTGTGGGAGAACATCTTATTCTTGTCAGGGGGCAGCCACAATTCCCTGTTATGAATAAAAACATACAGAACTTGTCTGGCCAGTGGGGCTGAGCTGGCAAAGTGCTGACTAGAGCATGGCAAAACCAGCCGGAGGGCCTCGGGGGATGCTCATTCACTTGCCGGCCTCCACATTTTCTGTAAGAACTTGGGACTGAAAGAACCCTCCCGTGCTGTTGCCATCCTATCCATGCACTGCTCAAGGAGCAGAAATTTCTTGTGGCTGGACTGGTGAGTCCTTAGTCATGTCCCTGCAGAGAACACAGAACTTCCTTTATTTTATTTATGTTTTTGTTTTCATTGTCATAACTCTTCCCTTGAGTTCCCACCCCTCCTACTCCATATGGCATCTCACAAGGGAACAATAGGGAGCTCTTCAGGGGTTTGTACTATAACTCTTCAGAAGCAAAGTATTCTCTAAGGAGCTGGTTGAATTTTTCATCCCAGTTATTTAAATATTTCTACTGAATTTCAAAACTAAATACATTCACAGAAGAATTGGCAGTGTTGGAGTGAATATTTTTCATTTTTACTTTCGACCAACTGCAGAGCTAACCAGAACATTTTGAAATTGGACTCCCTTGCCAATGCCTGCTGTAAAGAAGGGAAATTTGGGAAGGGTGGTGGCAGAAATGTTTGCTAATTTCCTTGTTTCTTCTCTTCTCGGTTCGAGGTCCGACCCCAAAACCAGTGGGCCACCTCCTCAGGCTAGAGGAATAGAAGTGTTAATGAGAAAGCAAATAGAGTTTAAAGCTTCAGTTCTTATATGCACAGGGAAAAAGGCAAGAACAGACACAGTTTTTTGGGCCAGATTAGTAAGCCTTTCTTGTGCCACGTTAATAACGTTTGCGTGCCTCCTTGAAGGAGGGCTAGGTCCTTCTGTACTCTGCCGGTGCCCCTTTAAACAAACACCTTGTAACACTCTAGCTATAAATAGCACTGAGGTGGAAATAGCTGGGTATGTTTCTAGGCCCTCCTTTGTATTCGCATTTTTCAAACACACAAACCTTCTCCCCTTTTCCCCCTTTGCTCTACAGTGTGTGGCTATATATAGAATATTTATAATACCCCTATTTCTAAGCAATTTTCACCACTGCCACACAGCAGGAAGAAATTGGGAAATTGCTGGTTGCTTATTTATTTATTTCTCAGTGGAAATATGCACTTAATCCTGCACAATGTGGGAACCTATACTATATATATGGTCTGTACTGAAACACATACAGAATATATATATAGATGCATGTTTGTGTGTGCACGTTTTAAATGCAGACCATATTGATTTCAATGTGGAACTTATAAAGATGGGAGATATTCTTATCTCTGCAGGAAATAAAGTGTTTTGGGTCATATTTATGGGCAAGATGGTGACCGGCTTATACACCCCATCATTTGCAAAGCTTCTTAAGTCAGGGGAGGTACACTGGGGGCTAACTCCTTGCTAGTAAGAAAGGAAATTACAGTCCAAGCACAAAAATTCCACCCCTGTCCCAAAGTCATGGCAGACCACTTGTATTCCTCTGGTTTCATAGGGAAAATGCCACTGTACACTTACCCTCTTCTCCCGCCCTTCACTAGGCATCTGCTGTTGGCAACTATTAATGGGATATCAGGCTTAATGACTAATTGCTGTGTAGCCCTATTAGCAGTGCCTCCTTCATGTCACAGGAGAGGGGAAGAGGTTTAAGGGGATCACAGCTCAAGCCACCGTGGCTGAGGCTGGCAAGGATTTCTGCGGTCTGGGTTTGATGGGCAGCCAGCCACTTCTTGGATGGCTTCAGGCTGTAAGGCAGCCACAGACGATGCCACGGGGGATACCTGGGCTCCACACAGCGTGTTTGAAAGATACAGCCTGTAGGAAAAGGAAATGAAATTCGTATCATTGAGCTTGGCTTGCGTAGTGCAAAGGTACGTTTACTTAAGGCTTGCTTGTCATTCAGGACCCACCTTGCCCAAAAAAAAGAGAGGATTCAGATGTTTTCATTTTTGAACTCGAGTCCAGTGGGGTAGAAAAAGGGGAGGAGAAAGGGGAAGGGCAAAGCTTCAGTCAGTAGTTAAGGCAATCCTGGGTGTTGGATTTCTCCTGGAAGGAAGCTGGGGGGGACTTTTTAAAAGTGCCTGTAGTGACAGGACAAGGGGTAATGGGTTTAAATTGAAAGTGGGGAGGTTTAGATTGGATATCAGGAAGAAATTCTTCCTAGAGAGGGTGGGGAGGCACTGGGACAGGTTGCCCAGAGAAGCTGTGGATGCCCCATCCCTGGAAGTGTTCAAGGCCAGGCTGGATGAGGCTTGGAGCAACCTGGTCTAGTGGAAGGTGTCCCTGCCCATGGCAGGGGGTTGGAACTTGATGGTCTTTAAGGTCCCTTCCAACCCAAACCGTTCTGTGATTCCTAGGCCTGCTGTCCTAACCGTTACGAGAGCTGTATGAACACCTCGGAGGTTTTAGCACCGTATTGTTCTGGTGAAATATTTGTCCATAACATCAGCTGTGTTGTGCTCGGTTCAAGGTCCTTCTCAGTCAGCAGGAGCCGGTAGCTGTTGCTCAGAGTTCAAGAACAGCACCAATAATACCTTTGCGGGTTCTCAGAATGTGGTGTTAACTTTTGGCAATCTAGAGTTTTTGTGTTTGCTTGCTCAGGTGGGCTTTTCTTCTATTTACTAGTCTATGTGCACTTAAAATCCCTTTTTATCAATGGACTTCGTAACCTCCCGTGGCAGTGAGTTCCCCAAATTCATAGTATGCTGTGTTGAGAACCAGGTGTGGCTTTTATAAGATTTTTCTGATTCAAAGTGGGAATTCTTTAGGACTGGGGCTTCCCTGCTACACGGAGAATGTGAAATATCTAATAGAATAGTAGCAGGTTTTGAGCTATTTTTTCTTGATTGCATTTGACAAGTCCTGTCTATCAGCTTAGAGAAATGAAAAAGAGCAAGCGTCTATCTCAGCCCTTTTTTCATCGGTATCAGGCAGCATCTGAAGGAAAGCACTATTATTTGAAAGGATTAGACCCTGAAGAATGTGCATGGGACATGAGAAGTATTGAAGCACAGTGGGTGATACCAGGAGCATCTGTGATCTAAGAAGCCCTCAGAAAGGCGAGGAAGAATGTGTGGCTGTTGCAATGGGTTCCCTGGAATGTCAAATGAACATGTGGGTGCCACCGGGTGCTGCCGAGAATGCAAAACTGTCTAGGTGGGCGCCAAGATATGCACTAAACAATATGAAACATGCCATGCAAAGCTGCTACGACAAAGGAGAGGGGTGGGGGTGGGGAGCAGGGTGCTGGAATTAAAACATAGATTAAGCTCCCAGTATGTTTTGCTCTCACTTCTGAAGTATCTGTCTCATGCTGTTCTCCTCTTAATCTGTCAGTTACAGTTAATAGCTGATCAGAGCAGTACTTTAATGAGTCAGCCAGATTGTTTGCATAAACAGTTGCTAGGCTGATGTAACCAACAGCAGTTTGGTACTGAATTCTCCCTGTATGACTTACACCTGCACTTTCCCCTCTCTCCCACCCTCTGGGTTGTTTTCTGCCAGAAGGGCACCTGAACAGGCATGGTTGAGCTGTAGGTTGGGGTTTTTTTTAAGTGTATTTACATCCTTGCAGCATCCTTTTCCTTACGCATTTCCTCCTCTCCCACCACCAAGATGAGATTTTGCAGCTACCGCGCTCCACGATGTGACTTCAGGTGTAATAATTCACAACTAGAGCTTGGCCTGAGTACTGCCTTTTGCAACTGGGTGTGAATTATTAAGCTCTGTTTCTCACCTCGGAGTGCCTTTATCAAGATTATAATAATAAAAGCAGTACAAGAAGAGCTGAGTGCGGAGCACAACTAGGGAGATTAAATTCAAATGCTTTTCAGTGTGCTCTGACATATTTACAACTTAAATATTTTGCTTTGAAGTGATTTCAGGCTTTTCATACCAAGGTAATAGTTCTGTCTGAAAAACAAATGTTTGCAGTCTCATTCATTAATTACTATTATGAGGGACTGGAGAAACTCAAGGCTTACAGCTATACAGGTTCTGATCCAAATCTGATTTCCGTGGCCTCATCTCAGCACTATTAACAATGACTCTCCACTTGTGCAGTGCCTTTTTCTGTGACATTCTGAAAGCCCTTGATAAAAAATAATTAACCTGTAATGCAAATCTGTCAAAGCTGGAAAAATAATGCCTGACTCTGGAAAAAGGTATTGCTCTGCCTGAATATCCGGGCAGAACGACTCCCAGGGTGAAACTTCCGATGATGGTACCATGCTTCAGAACGTACCTTTGGTAAGAGTTTTTTTGCGTAATGCTGAGTGGGCAAAGTGAGCATTCAGTGTTGTTCTCTTCCACAGATGGGGAAAACAGTCACCAAGTGACTAAATAATTTGCTCACAGTCACAGAGAAGAACACAGTGTTCCTCATTCAAGCCACGTGCCTTCCTCATTCCCCTCCTGCATACTCGACACGGTATAGAGAATCTAAAGGTTTAGATTTCTGTATTTTGGAAAAGGTATAAGGTACAGATTTGGACCTCTTTGGAGAGCTCACAGTCTCATTCCCTTTCACTGAGTTAAGCTTGTACCCTGGCCAAATTTCAGTTTGCAAAGTTATTTTTGATTTTCCTACAGTTATACTCTCGTCGTGGACTAGGTATTCCTTCCTGATAGCCTCAAGCTACCCTCAAATACTGTGTTTTAAAAGGGTACAGCATTCCATCAGTGAAATCTTTGCTTTGCAAAAGTTAAGATTCCCCTTTTAAATGACAGATGAGAGAGACTTTGAGATCGTCCAGAGGACATGGAGCCACAGGAACACTGTGAAGTTAGAGGCACTAATGAACAGAGAGAGGATTTCTTGCAGCTCCTTTAGGACACACTGCTCAAGCACACCTCAGGAGTCAAAACCTAGTGGGGTCACTGGATAGGGCTGCCTGAGAGCATTGGCTCCAGGAAACTGGCACCACTGTGACAGAAAAGGGACACGGGTTCACCTGACTTGTGCAGTGGTGCAGGGGGTGATCAATGCCATGTGCATTTTGCTTTCAGAGAAAGATGCATACAGAATACAGTATAACAAACCTATAAAAATGGATTATTTAGGTGTTGGTTTTCAAGCAGAAAATCACAAGCCAGTTATTTTAACATGACTTGTGTTCCTTTTGCATTTCCTGGTCCTGTGTTCAGCATAATGGCAATTGGACTTCTTGTGTCTGAGATGTCAGATACACGTAGACATATCTCCAATGCTCCTTCTGTTTCTAGTTTGTGATCTCCCAGGCCTATTTTTCAGAGATGCTGTGGATTTTAAGTGGCATTTAAAGTACCCTAGATGTTTCAGCTTCCACAGAGTCTGTACTTCTACTGTGGTTTTCATAGTGGTTGGACATAGCAGCAGTTCTGGGTTGGCAGAACCACAGGAGCCAGATTTTCACCAATTCTGTGTGGATTTGCTAATGCTGAATTAAGAGTGAACTTAGTCTTCCTCTCATTGGTGGCATTCATAGGGTTGCTTGCCTTAATCTGGTCCCTATTTTATTGAAATTTGAATGGAATTAAGGCTCTTTGAGGCCTTTACAGTGTGTTCTTTGTTTGAAATTAGTGAGTAAGTTTAAATCTTGAAGTGGTAAAAGAACACGTTGCAAGAAACCAATATGTATTGATTTGCTGAGAAACCAGGCTAAAAAAACCTGCTTCTTTTTCCCTGTTTGTGCTGTGATTACTTTAGTGCTGGTATTTGTAAAGAGTGTTTTGGCTTTGTTTTCAGTGTTTGTTAACAAAAGGAATGCAAAATGATAAATAACCCAAATATACACTATGTCTTGGCCATGTTAATTTTATTTTTGTTATTATTGGTACCAATAATATATCTGTTGCAGTTGTGTATGTAATAGCATCTCCCAAAATTTTTCTAGTTGTGGTTCCTTACAGAGATTTTTTTTTTAAACATCCCCTAATTGAAATGACAGTAAAACTCCAATTACTTGCCTAAATATAAGATGAAATTGTATTTAGTCTGTTTGTGATTTTTTTGTTTTTTTTCTTTGTGTAAGAACTACTGGCCCATAGGCAGCAACTAAGATCATTTTCCTCCCTCTGGCTATATTCTTCGTAAATACATAGGGGGAGGTAGTCCCTGCTGGAGTACTTATAGTCTGAATAAACAAAGCACGGAATGGGAAACAGGCATTGGCAAAGCAAGGTAACACACACACAGTTAGTGCCTGGGCTCAAAGGTCAGTATGAATCTCAGGATGCTTAAGGCAGTGCTGCAACCTCTGGCTGAGGCTGCTCTCCCTATAGGTATCCTATAGGTACTTCCCTTCATCCATCCGCAGTCGCACTCATGCCTGCTCTCTCCTTCACACATATGCTTCTGCTAAAATATTCACTGGGAGTGTGAAAGCAGCTGTTCCTGTAAAGAAACAACCTTGCATGTTATTAAGAAATTGTTTCCAGTAGTTCAGGCTTCAGCGTGATGATGTGAGTAGCCACTGATATTTTCCATAAAAGATACTCGAAGGGAATTAGGTGTCCAGTCTTGGTCATAACACTACCGGGAGGAGGGAGCCAGTGCAGAAGGGGTTAAGGATTAACAGGGCTGGATATGACAGGCTGATGTGCTTTCCAGGTAATCAGGATAAACTGAAGCTCATTATAAAAGGGATGAGCTTGAGCCGTCTGTAAAATACAAATACCTTAGAGGAGGGTGGGGCCGCTTTCTTCGAGAGCGTTAGGGAGCAGCGGCAGGAAGGAAAGCCGGAGGTTTTATTCCTCCCAGTCAATAGGTCTGAGGACGGCTGCTTTCTCATTTATTATTTCTTTAGCGAGGCTATAGTGGATAATCAATATGCTGCAGAGGAGGTTTTGATGGTGTTCATACATCCTGGGTGTGGTATATGGGCTAATCTGAAAGCACTGCTCTGAAGCTGCGGTGGTTTTTTTGCTAAGCTGCCAAGACACATCCCTATAAGTGGCTGGGGTTGGGGTTTTTTCTCTTCTCTTTTCTTCTTCCTGAGGCAGGCAGTGGGAAATGGCTGCCTTGCTAAAAGAGTCTCAGGGAAGCTTTGTGCTTTACATCTATCATGATTATTTTCTGCATCCAGCCTATTCAAAAGGGTGAAATTCTAGAAACGGGCATCATGTGTGATGCGGAGAGGCTGAGCATTTCTCTCCCTGTATATAGGAAGGCTATAGACCTCTGCTATATATCTAAGCATATCTGCCCTGCAAAGCACTGGGCTTCTCAGCCCCCCTCGACATGTCAAGTTTAAACCTTTGAAACACATTATTTTCATGCTCTGCGGGGACTTTTACAAGAGGATTA
>NW_010241712.1:101755-123735 GCF_000690775.1 Eurypyga helias | reverse complement strand
TCTGAATTGGATAGTCAGTTGAAGGTAGGGTCTGGCTGATGATACGTCTTCCAGTTAGGCAGCAAACGCTGCAAAATGGGTGAACTTTGGTCTCCTTTTTACATTCATCTTGTAAAAAAACTAAAAGAGGAATAGCTGGCACTGGGAGGTGTAACACGCTGTAAAGACTTTTCTCTGATGTATTGGGTGCAGCCTTGGGATCGCAACTCTAACATCCCTTAGGTGTCTTTCTGTTCTCTTTTCTATGTTAGGGTCTTTCACAGTTAAGTTGTAGTTGCCCAGAGCTATGAGAACTCACTGGTGTCTCCCATCTGTGAGAGACCTTGTCCTGTGCCTCAGTCTCAGGGGCAGGATATCAGGGAAGGAAGATCGCTGGCAGGGATGATTAGAGATCATGTGAATGTGAAGCAGAATTTTTTATTGCAGTATATTAGATCCTTGGAAATCTGTAAAATGGGATGGGGAGCTCAGCTTAATAGAAAACTTCCCATGGTCAAAATAGAATTACTAATGATTTTTGATTTTTTTTTTTTTCTTACAAAACCCCATGAAACCTCTATGAAAAAGGAGCTACAAATAGTTTCCAATACCAGAATCCATTTGCTCCATAGGTGCCTGGCTGTAGACCATAAGGGTGTCCAAAGTAGCTTTGCTCTCAGGAACATAGACCACTTACCTAATGTTGGCTTTCTTTTGTCTTTTCCATTACCTCCAGGTACTTGTATGAAGAAAATGCAGTTTGCTCCTTTTAGGAACTCAAATATTAGGAATGTCACACTTTTTTAAAAAAACAAAGAAAAATCCCTTCACATTTCCTCTTAGATTTTCCAACCTCTTGGCCACCTATCCTCTTTCTCCTTGCTTGACTTTGTCCTAGTTAATATTCCAACAGGTGTTTCCTTTTTCAGTGGAATTTTTTAGGCCGATGTCTCAAGAGGCCTTCTGCATAATAATGTTGTATTCATTATGTGGCAGCATTACTGGGAGAGAACTTTATTTTCTTAACCCCACCATTTCCCCTTCATTCAGTGAGGGCGGAGGAGGAGGAGGGAGTGAGTGAGTGGTGATTTTCAGCATCTTCTGCTACTTTGTGTTTTGATGAGACCACCGCGTGGTACTGTTTCAGATCAGCCCTGCCAGGAGGGTGACGAGGATTAGGGGAGGGAGAAGCGAGCCAGAAAGTCCCCCTTCTTCCACAGTTTTCAAAGCATGTCAGCTCCTCATTCCTGTTTCGCTTTCCTGTTGAGAGACTAGTGGAAATGACAGAGTTAAAAATAATGAAATTAAAGCTTGCCGGCAAAAGAGACTCATCCCTTTGTGCCCTTTGGTGCATTCTGATATTGCTAGAAATTTACTGCGATGACATTTTGGTTTGAGGGTTAACAGGAACCGCTCGTTAATTCCTACAGCAATTTGGAAGATGCGTCGAGGTGACTTCTCTGACTCTTGTGAAATTCACCCCTTTTTACCTCTGGATGATGCTGAGCCATCGTTGTCAGAGTTCAATGACGTTATACGTGAACATAAAACTAAAGAGCAAACATTTTGTTTCAAGGTTTTACCAAGTTCGATACCTTTTTAAAAGAAGGGTGGAGGGATGTAAGAACTATGTGCCAAAGCTTCCCCTTGCTTGGGTTTCACAGCGTGTGAAATGCTGGGCTGGAGCACTGTTGCACTCCATGCACAACTGCTGAATATTTGCAAGTGTGCGTGGTAACTAGGAGTTTGGTTTGTTTCCAATAAAAAAAAACCATGAGGGAACAATGCAACATTGTAAGATCCTCACATTATTCAAGCACTAGCAGGATATGATTTGTGTCAAACCAACCAAAGTACATAGTATTCCCACCAAGCCAAATCAGTGAGATTCATCGCCATGTGACATCACCAAAGCCGAGGGTTTAGATGGTTTCAAGGGAAAATGTGGCATTTGGAGGAATGTCCGGGGATGCCACAGTAAAGGAGCATGTATGTGCAGACTCGTGCATACCTTCACATTGCAGGACATGAACTTGACCTAGGAGGTTTCCACGTTATAACTGTGTTATTTCATAACCGATGGTTATTTCATAACCGATGGGCCAGCCTGTAGCACTTCATGTCAAGCAGGATGAATAAAGAATTCTCTCAGCCCAGTAGAATTTGAGATTATATGTGTATATTAAATAAATACTTGTGTTTCTATCCCTTTGCTGATACTTTGGTAGTAAACTCGTGGGAGCAGAGACTGAGTTAGGCTGTGTATGTATCCACCAGAAGAGAACACTACTCTTGTCACTACAACTGTGGCGCAAACATAATGATGCTCCGTATTATCACCTGTTCCGTGCGGTGCCAATGGACGGATCGTACAAAGGGAAGCTGCATTTCTTCTTCTTTTGTAGCAGTGATCCCACCTCTTCTGTGAAACAAGAGGATCTCCCCATTAGGTGGGTGCTCTCACTTCAAGGTGACAATCTTGATGGAGATGCACAATTGCCTATTCTATAGGAGACATAACACCTGGTCAGGGTTAGGAGGTCTTGAAGGAAGAAAATGGAGTTTTTTGGTGAAGTGATCAATAAAGAAGTCCTGGCATTATGGGCGTTGTGTGTTGATTAGTGGGAGAAGCTGAGATAACCTTTCCAACCTGAGTCCCTAAATCAGGACCATATATACCAATATTTCCTTGTATACCATAGATGTACAATATCACATAATTATATATTATGTATGGCAGAGAGGGTAAAGAAAGGAGGAGGGGAGTGCTGAAGCAATACAGCCTATGAACAGATTAGGTTCTTCTGTTATAACTCCATTAAAAATTGAGTGCACAGTAATGTGCTATTCTTAGTACAGATAACTTTTAAAAAGGTTAAGACCAATAAATTTGCTCG
Source organism: Eurypyga helias (assembly GCF_000690775.1). Taxonomy (NCBI): domain Eukaryota; kingdom Metazoa; phylum Chordata; class Aves; order Eurypygiformes; family Eurypygidae; genus Eurypyga; species Eurypyga helias. Next base: position 120,859 of record NW_010241712.1, on the reverse strand, counting down.
CTGTTGCAGAGCTCCTAATTCTAGGATGGAATGGGGTAGGTGACCTCAGTGTGATGCTACAAATTATTGGAAATCAGACAATTGCAGTTCTTGGAACCTTTAATATTGATTGCTTAAGTAAATCATCTGTTAAATGGCAACCTAATTTGTAAGGTATACATTGAACTGAATTAATAAGTGAACTGATCAGATTCAGATGTTTTTTAAAAACCCACAACACTGCTCAGTTTGGTTGACTGAGTGCTTATAAACAAATTTGAAAGTTGGAGGTGAGATTATTATGTGAACTTAAAGCTTTTTGTCTCATACCGTGTTAGCCAGACATTAAAGACAGGGTCCTCTGAGAGACTGTAGCAATTATTGAGGCTATAATTTTTGCAATACAGACAAAAATATTTTCCCAGGTTACTAATACATGAAATTATTGAATCCAAAAGAATCGTTAAACCAGGTTAAACTTATTCTATTTGTTCACTTGGACAATGGAAGTTACAGTTTATGTTCTTGCCAAGCTCGTTGTGAATTCCCAGCCTACTGATACATTATTTTGGTGTTTGGATCTCTGGCTCTTTTAGAAAGATGCTTTTTGCTTAGTCATCCTTGTAAGTATGCATATGAAAATCTTGAAACACAGGAATAGACCTTTTGAATTCAGTGGGCCCACTGAATTGGGAAGATCAGATCAGGAGGATACAAACTATAGATGGTTTGATGGTTGAAAATATTGACCAAGTAAAACGTCTCTGTATCATCAAATCTTCATTAGCAGAGTAACGTGTTCCTGTGTCTTTAAGGTGGGCTTTGCATATACAGCTATTACAAATGTTTTTCAGTATTTTGAATTATGAATAAATATAATTACTTACTGATTCCGTCCTTTATGTTTACATTGTATAATTACTAGCCACTCGTGATGCTTCATAATAATTGACTTTATATTGATAAATAGATTAGTTAATACGGTAAATTATTATTCCCCAGTAAATGAATCAGTATGCTTTTGACTTCAAGTGTCATTAACAATAAATGCATGGATTCAGGGCAGCTGATGCATTCTACATCAAGCAGCCCCTGAATAAACACCCAGAAATCAGGGACCAGTGCCCAGGGTTGTTCCTCCTTTTCCGTTGTACGCACTAACCGCTTGTTCTGCTCCTCCTGAACTTGCTCGTGCATTCCTTCATTCCTAAAACTGCTCCTGTACCTACAGCATGGACAGGCTTTCCTGGAAGACTCTGGATTTGTTTAAATCCTTGTTAAGGCTGAGGACAGATGAGAATGAGCTTCTGGGTGAATGCTCTATCTACTGTGACACTGTGTAAAATGGAGAAATGTAGGTGATGCTACCCACCTCTCTGGCAGGTGTTTTTTCCAAAAAGAGAGTAGTAGCTATATTTATTTTGTGTGTGTGTGAGAGCAGCATAGCCAGTTACTGTAGGATTGGCACAGTCCGAGCTCATCTGGGGTATCTGTGCATCTAGTTTCTAGATCCTATAACAGATATTAAGCTTTTTGGACCTCTTTGAGTCAATTCTGGATGGTCACTTGCTGCACAACTGAAATGTTGGAACTTTCGGATAGAAAAAGGGAATTGAGGCTACTTCCTGGGAATAGCTGGCTACAAATCAAGGCAATTCTAGATCCCTGTTAGAGACCTTCGTACCTGAGACCCTCTAAGTCTTTTCTGGGTCTGACCCAATCTGCTGAAGGAGTTGACAGTCAGATTGATTTATGGAACTAAATTCTAGACCATATGTTGAGTGAAATCTTGGCTCCATTGAAGTGAATTGTGGGGGAGGCAGGGACACTGGCCTGGATTTCATGGCATCAGGTTTACAGCTGCTGTCTGCATGTGGGAAGGGCAGTGGGATACAGAACAAATAACTTTTCATGCTGGCAAGGAGAATGAAGCGAGCTCTGAACCTTAATTCCACCATTCATTAAATCAGTAGTAAAATCACTGTTTTAAGGGAACTGAGGATCGAACCTAATAATGACAATATGATTCCCTGTGCCTATCACATGATCTGGGTTTATTTTAGTCATTTAAAGTCCTGTCACTTACCTTGCTTGCTTTTTTTGCAGTCTCTTTATTAACCATAATGCTGTCTAGATGATATATGGGACCTCAAATATACATTATATAATAAATAAACATCCTATTCCAGCCTCATTACAGCCCCAAGATTAAAGAAAGAAAAAAAGAAGAAAAAAAGCTAAAATTAATGCAACAAAATTGGAACCGGTCCTTAAATGGATAGGTACTGTAAACTGACATTATGGTTCTATAGCATTGCACCCAATTTGCTGGGTGCCTGCAGCTGCTTTATAGTTGGGTCTCAAATCCTGGAAATGTTTTAGCGTGTGCTTAAAGCTAAGTTATGTAAATCATTCCCATGGCTATTCTTTCTGGCCTGTGACACTGTAAGGGTGATTTTGTAGCTGAACTCAGAATTCCCTAGACTTCTGCTCCTTTGAAATGCATTTCAACTCTTCCAGCTCCCAAAATCTGTATAAGGTGCGTATGTAAAAATTATAAAGATCCTTTAGTGGTACTGTGGGGAGAGACCTTTCTGCTCAGCTTCAGAGGAGGGAGAAAATTCTCATTGTTCATTAAAAGGATGAGTATTTTGTGGATCAGGTACATACCTACAGTATCTAATTTTGAGCTCTTGGACTGGCAACCACAGTGCTGGAAATTTTCATTTGCAATAATGTAGTATGTGTAAGTTCTAAAGGCATTATAAAACTTACATGCCAAGAAGGAATTGCACTTGATGTTCGTGCTTGAGAATTTTTATTAAAAAATGTTTTGCTAGGTAGTGCAATTTTATGTATTTGACCAGGCTGACGGTTGCTTTGTCTAAAGCAAACAGGGTGTTTAGGTGTTTCTTTTTTCCTGGAAATATTACCCTTTTCTCCATGTTTTTTTCTAGCCGTATTTGATTGTTTCATTTTCCTCATGCTTTTAGATCAGCCATCTCTTTCAATATTCAGTACTGATAAGTGAAAGTAATATGAGGTCTTGGTATGACATTGCAATGTTATAATTCAGCTATTGTCTTATATTGGTGATTTTTCTCTGCATGCTTAAGTGAAAATGCAATAAAAGGTTATTTGTGTATGAAAGATGAATGCAAATTTGAATGCCAGTGAAGCAGACAGATGTTGGAACTGGAGCTGACTGATGACAAAGCAGGACTGGAAAGAACACAACAGTCTTTGCAGCACAACACTGGCTATCGAGGACCACAGTGACAATATTGAGCTAATGTGTCTGTGGCAGCCTACTGAGTTCACCTTGGTGATTAGTTTTTGAGACACTTATGAGCACACCAGAGCACAAAAGCCTGGTGATGGTCAGGTGAAGGAGGACTGTAGGAAGTAGGATGGCTCCAGAAGCTTTTCGGTATTGGCATAGAGAATTTTTTTTTTTCGCTCTGTCCTTCAAAGGTAAATGTACTGCATATGCTAATTTACCCTAGCTTTGTGTGCAATCTTCTTTAAAACACAGCGTGAGAGAGTAAAGCAATCCAGGATGGGCAGATGGTAGGAGGAAATAGTTGCCTACAGCTGCTGGGAGCAGCAAATAACAAAGCAATAGCAGCCAAAACATAGGCACATCCAACTATGGGACAGGGAAAGCAGAGTCCTGGAGTTTGGGCATAAGTGTGGAAGCGGGGAAGAAGTTAACTTTTCAACATCGGTTAATGATGGGGCTGTACGTGAGCTGAAATATCATCTTGTTGATTTTTATGGTCCTTTTGCATTGTGTCTCAAGAAAATTAGTAAAGAATTAGCAACTATGACCTGTTATGTTCAAAATTTCAACAGAATAAGTTGACTTAGATATTATTTCTCTAACCAGCTAAACAAGATTGATTCCTAAGAAGTGTTTCTGTGACTCCAGGATTTAGTATGAGCTGTTGACTCTCATCCAGAGCAGAACAACGCTGTTCTTCAATATCAACAGAGCTGTTGTCAAGAAAGATTTAGGAACAAATGAGCTTGAACCTTAATCTCTCCACAGAGGTAGAGTAGAAAACATACTTGCTCACATTTCTCCAGTGACCACCTATTGTGGAGTCCTTGAGCAAATTAACCTTTTAGAAAACAAAGCCTGCGGTTATGATATAATCAATGTTTTCTGGGTGCAAAGACAGAGGAAATCAAGACCCCTATGGAATGGTTCCATGGAACTTAACAATAATAAAGCCAGTAATGGAAGAATTTACTGGTGAACCTAGAGTGCTTACTAAACAATAAGGTTGGTTTTTTTTTTCCTTAGGTCTTTTTAGCTAATTTTTAGAAATCTATAGTAAGACTTTGATAGTATTAAATTGCATGAAATGGGTAGATCCTTAAACAAGTGATCATTCCCATGGAGATTGAAACTTATCTATAATTTGGGAGGAAATGGGAAGACCTACAGAATTCCTGTTACATTATAGAATCTGTTCAGAAGGTTTCTCATTTGTGTTTATAAGGATGAAAAGCTCACCATGTGGGAAAACTCACTCAATTAGTGCACAGGTCAGATATATTTTTCATTATGATACTGCACTGAATCCTGACTTGGTGGTAATTTGGAATTCATAATAGTTTGGTCTACTGAGCAGCCATAGTTAAATTTGCTTATTGGTAATAAACACGTATGATGTCTTTCTAAGTGGACAATGCCTATTTTTCAAACTGAAACAAATTATGCTAGGGTTAGTTTTGGGGATGAGGTTATGCAATGAACTACAAGTCTGAGCCAAAGCCTTGTGCAATCCAGCTTATTCAAAACTTATTCTGTGGCCTGGATGTGCCTATAAAGAGTGATGGACAGTTGAATCTCCTTGTCTTGCTGTACTTTTTACCTGGGAAAGAAATTGCTAGCTTTTCCTCAAAATATTTGAGTGGTTTTGGAAAAGTGATGGGCTTGTAAAAGTATTGATAGTTCCAGTGATTGTGAAATCGCTCCATTCCAAATTTACAACGGTCCTGTTTTCTCATTTAGCCTGGAGGGGTCCTGTTTTCTCAATTATACTTTAAAGGTGTCCATTTGTCATCTTATTATTTTGAGAATCTAGAGCATCCTCTGTGGTGAGACTACGAAAATATTTTACATCAGGGCAACCAGAACATGCATGACTTTGAATCTGTGAAAACTTAGGAACTGAAGTCATATATCTTGATTACCTCTTTCTTTTTTCAACCAGGTAGTTGATAGTCAGAGAGGAATTAATGGGAGTTAGATGGCTATGACAATGAAAAAAATCCCATTTTCTAATGGCATAATTCTACGTGTTCCCCATTACATTATGTGGTTTGATTTGCATCTTCATTTATTCCAGATAACACTCTGGTCCCAAGCTATTGGTCCCAAATGTGGTCTCAGGGTAGTTCCCTATGTCATACAAGAAGTTGAGGTCTCAGCTTGTGATCAAAGAGCAGAGTTTTCAAAACAGAATTATCCCATCTTTGAGTCCTTAACAAATTGTATTTTGTTATCAAGCAGAAGTGGATTCATGACTTGAGAAACTAAACAATCTGTACCTTCCCTTTATCGCTATCATCACACCCTCCTGAATTCCTCCTCTGCTCTGCTCACTGTGATCATCCTGGCTTCTCCTAATCAAAGCACACACGCAATATCATGGGGGCAATGCGACCCATTAACAAACTGGATACACAACTGTTCTGGCTTTACTCCCACTGCAACTCCAGAGCCAATTAAAAGGCAAAACAATTAATTAAAGAAATAATTTGCTGCTCTGGTAGGATTTGTTTGACATGTGGCAAAACTCAGGAAGAATTTTGAAAACCAAGATTTTTTTTTTTTTTCATAGAAAGTAAGTAGTTTATTTAAAAAACCCCTCTCATTTGAAGAAGACCGGTCTTTAAGATAATGATTATCCTGCACCTAAAACACTCCTTCCCCGCTTTACATGTTCTGTGGGGAGAGACTTTCTGGCTCAAGAAGAAACTGAGTAGCATGAGGTATTTTGTCGATTGAGTCTCTGCAGTATTATTTCCGTTGTGTGTTTTTGTTAGTTTCGAGATCTCCTAATTAAGCCAAAGGAATTACAGCCTTTTGGTGTTCTATGTAGCGTTGACTGGTACAAGCTGGACTACGAAACAACAAAAAAGACTTGCTTTCTTAAAACAGAAGTAGCAGCATTAGAGAATTGAATTTTTGGGGATCACTCTCGCTGCTGCTATTCCTTTTTCTCTACTTTGCAGTATCATAAACCACTGTCTGATAGGCTTGTTTCATGAGATCACTTTTGGACAACACAGCAACAGTAAGGTATCTACACCTGTGTTGTTATTTTCTAGGATATATTGGTGCCAGGTGGGAAAAGAGTGGGAGATCGAGTCCTTGCAACAACCTTTGTAACTGGGTCTTTACAGCAAGCAAGAGAGACAGCGAAAAATAGTCAACATTATTTCAGCACAGTGGGGAAGAAGGGATGAAAGCTCTGCAAATGAATTCATTGTGACAACCTTTGTGAAGAATCTGAGTGTTTGATCTTTTAAAAGATTTAATAATTCTTTTGATAGATTAAAGAATAAACTGGGTGGGAAGAGGAAAGGAAGTTAACTTTCTTTCCCTGATTCTGTCAAAATAGTAAATAAAAAGAGCAAATCCCTAAATATAGTAAGCTTCTCCCCACACCATCTCTTTTTTGGGGTGTTGGGTGCATGTCACTTTATAGTCAAAGCATTAGATAAACACTTGGAAATAGGACCCTTGAGACACAGACTGTGGACAATGACCTAATGTGCTTATATCCAATGGAAATTGATCTAAGAACCAAATATGAAGTCCTATGCATCTCCGAAAAGCCAGACCTTCAATGACAGCTGATTTGTTGGGTTTTTTTTATCTATTTTTCCCTGTCTTACCCATATATTCTATCACTTGCTAAGGCCTTTAGGTATCTGAGTGACACAGAATTTTCCCTGGCAGGTATTTTCCAATGGCCTCCAGTTGATCAAGCCAAGTTCTGAAGGTCTTTGCATTGATACTAATAAACTATATCTTAGAAGAATTTTTGCTTTTTTCTAGCTTGAAAAACTTTGCATATTAAACCCTATTCTTAAAGCTAATTTAGGTTTATGATGCTGTGCAGCAAAGGGTAGCTTCGTGATGATGTGTTTTGAGGTATTTAAAAAAAAAAAAACCCAGGAATTTAAAATTAGTAGATTTTTTTTCTGTTAAAGGACCTGTTACTACTCCTTTTAAAATAAGGAGATTACCTCTGTTGCTGGTGTTTTGGGGGGATCAAAACTCTCTCCTTTGAAGAAGTGTGTATTCCTAAAAAATAAGGAGATTACCTCTGTTGCTGATGTTTTGGGGGGATCAAAATTCTCTCCTTTGAAGAAGTGCGTATTCCTAAAAATTAACAGGGGAGTTTTGGTTTAGGCTAGCCATTAGGCTACCTTTTAGCTAACAAACAAATAAACAGTTTTGACTGGTAACAGCTGTCATGTGTCTAAGTAGAAAAGGGTAGGAAGACTGTATAATCATTTCCTCCTCAAATGCTGAACAGCCTTTCATACAATAAGACCCCAGGTTCCTACAGAGTGAGCCAGAAACTCATCTGGACCAGAGCAGAACAGGAAGGGCACTCAATATAGGCATCTATTTCAAAAGACTCCACATAATGAAGATTAATTAGACCTTCTTTACCTATCAGAAGTTAAATACACATATCCAGGGCCTCGGGCTTCCTCACACTACCAGAGAGTTTCCATGGAAAGCCAAGAAGAATAAAAAGTGGTAGACAGAAGAAAGATGATCAACTCCCCTGTAAAGTTACTTAAATATTCAAAGACTGACTTTGCTTATTCACATACAAGTCTAAAATGCTGCAACATGTACTTCCAGCACAAAGCAAGGCAGGAGTAAGATTATACCTCTGTTTGACCTAATGCAGCTGACTTCTCCAACCACATTATGTATAATCTTTTCAGTGGCTCAGGGCATCGCTTCACCTTTATTTCATGTACACCATATTCAGACACATGCAATATTCTTCTCTTTCCTAGCAAAAGGACAAATTCATATATCTACGTCTTCATTTTTTCAAGTTGAGTCCATACTGTGAGATAGGTTTCGGTTGGAGTTGAGACCTTTGCCATGGTCACTTTTCTTTCTGATCTGTATCCCTCCAAGGCCTCGCTTGGTCTACAGCTCAGACACAGTCAGGAGGGATCTTGTTCTTTGATCCTGCGGTTTCTGACCTAGGATCTAAACTAATCTCTTTTCAAATGGCACCAGTTGTGAGTAAGACACCAATGCAGCATGTACTCAAACTGGGAATGTTGGAAGAGGATGGGAATGACTGACTTGTATTTTTCCAGCTGAAAGATGTGTTGGAGCAGTTGTCAGAATGAGGGGTTATGTCTAATGTGATCGGTAGCATAGGCCGTTGGAAAGGCAGAGTAGGGGTTTGGCTCTGCGAAATACTTAGTAGGTGCAGACTGTTCCCACTTGCTCCTTTAGAAACAACAGGTTGTTGCTATCAGCACAAAGAAAACTTGGGCCATGAGCGGAAAAGGAGCTGAGCTCTCGCTCCTCGCAGAATGTCTCCAGCACCTTTGGGCACGCAAAATCCTTGTAGTGTCTTATTGTCAAGGCTGCTGACTGCTCTCATTAACTTCAAGTGGAATCGAGTGCTCAGCACAATGGAAAAATAGGCCCTTCACTTCTTTAAAGTGATCTTTTGGGTTTCATATTTATTTGCAAAACAGGGTAACATATCCTGAAAAAAACCATTTTTCTCCTCACACAGAGTTTTAGGTAGACACATCTAGGAAACGCATGTTCTTCCAGCACAATAGCAACTTATGAATAAGATCATACTTGTATTTGCATTAACACGGCTGGCTTCTCCAACCAGTTTTACATAATCTCCTTTTCAATGGGTAAGGGTGTCATTTCCCCTTCATTTCATACAACTGTGCTTTGAAAATGTAGGGAGGAAGTATTTAAAGAAAGTCCGCATTTTATGAAAGGGAAAATTGCCGGCGTTCCTTTGTGTGTCTCAGTAGGATTTGGATAGATTACTCATACTTAAAAAGGAAGGGAGCTTTTGCTTTCTCTTCTCCTTTTTTAAAAACTTGCATTAACATGATGTATTGACATATTACAAAATCCAAGGAATGTTGGAGAGCAAATCAACCACGACTTTGTCCACAAGTTGCAACAAATTCTTAAAACGTCGTCACCTTCTGAAATAAAATTGTCACACTTTGGATCCAGGCAACTTTTATAAGGACCAAAGCTTCACATATTAGATAAGGACAACAGCATGCTCTCTGTCACTTTCTCTTTCTTTCTCCCCCCCCGCCCTTTCTTTTGATCCAATAAGCTTGGTACGAATGCAGCACATTTTAACAATTTTCATAAATCAAGCAACTGGAATAGATTTTAATACAGAATTGTATTACTGCAAGAATGCAAGGCATGTGAGCTCTAAGCACTAATATTTCTACTAGTTGAACGGAAGCCAACGCTTTAGCTGTAACCATGTTAAGGGAACCCCCCCGCCCTTTCTTTTGATCCAATAAGCTTGGTACGAATGCAGCACATTTTAACAATTTTCATAAATCAAGCAACTGGAATAGATTTTAATACAGAATTGTATTACTGCAAGAATGCAAGGCATGTGAGCTCTAAGCACTAATATTTCTACTAGTTGAACGGAAGCCAACGCTTTAGCTGTAACCATGTTAAGGGAAAATCATTCTCTGCTACATTTCTGAGGTCTCTGATGTCAAAAGTCCTCCTTTTAGGTAACTCACAACTTTTTCAAAGTTGCCCTTGTCTCATGGGTGTTACAACTGGTCATCACTGTTTGAAGAGTGTGTTTTAGACCTCATGGTCAGATATGAAAGTCTATTGTACAGTTGTTCTCTCTCTGGCATTCTTTGATTTAAAAAAGGTCATGTGGGAGTAGAATATCAAGCTTCATTGCTGTAAGGAGTTAGTAGTTTGTGTTACCTTTTCATAAAGGCTTTCTATACTTTATAGGACATGTAGTTATATTTGCTGATTACTCTTTGTTTATTTGACACTTGCTAATCAACAACTGATGATGATGATTGTCATTCTTGCAAAGAATACTTCACCCTGCGAGGTCATAAAGACATTTTATACACTTAAATGCACTGTGTGTATGAATCTTTGTGCATATGTTTATATTTACAGAAGATGTTTATGCTAACACTACCTTTTTGGTACACTCTCTATATTTCTCTTCTTCCTTCTCATTTGTTGCTATCACTTTCCATTCATCAAATGCTGCTCATCATTAAATCATTAACAGAGTTTTAAAGGCAGATCCCATTTTGCTGCTTAAAATTGAGGAGAAAAAATGCAAGGAAATTTTAAAGGTGGTTTTGTGAAAAATTGTTTATAAATATTCAACCATCCTTCTTCTTAAAAACAGAACTTTTTTTTGTGAAATCAGTTGATGATATTTTCATCCAAATGCACTTATCTCACATTTGAAAAGCACTTAGCTCAAGAGGGCTCTGTACCTTTACTGAGATTTCTAGGTATCATTAGAGCAAGCATCCTAACTTAAGCATGGATAAAAGATAACACTACTTGTTATTCTCTCCCTCAAAGAAGGCAGCAAATAAGTGAAAGTCTCGGCCATCAAGCCAATATGTTGACATTTCAGCTCATAATTTGACACTGAAATTTATTAGTTCTTTTGTCTTGACATTCCACAGGTTTTTGATGTCTTTGACTAGCCATAGTCTACATCTCTGAAAATTAGTCAGATTTTGAACTGTCTTTCAGGGCACAGAGTTTGCTACTAATAGTAGTTGAATCTGTGGATTCCTGAATTTGTGTTTTGGGTTCCCAACATTAGACATTCATCTTCAGAAACCAAAGGACTTGGAAAAATTTATTTCCATTTGCATGCACCATTCTTTGGAGAACAGAGTCCTTTTCTAAATATAGCAACACGTATCTGTTGTCACAGAGCAAAAAGCGTGGGCATCGCAGACTGCTTTTCTGCTAGGAGGGGGGAATACTGGTACATTCTCAGTTTAATTGCCCTATTTAGACTGGTATACCAGTCTTGGAGCAAGGGTGGTCAAATACTATGCAGGATAATCCTTCCTTATAGGAATCTCAACCTAACATCAGTGACTGGTACCCAGAGACTGAGTCTGGCTCAAGAACTGACCTCAATCAGAGAGCAGGGCAAATGCAGAAAGCAAATTATCTCACTGCTTCCACAGTTTGCTCCCGAAGGACTACAGAACCTTGCATAAATAAACTAATTATAACACCAAAAAAAAAATGTTCGTAAAACTAAACCTTTGCTTGCAGGCTAACAAAAAAGAACCTGGAAGAGTGTATGTCACAGTGCCATCTACTGACGCCAGTCACAACAATATACAAAGAACACTCAATTACAGTAATAAAATAAATAAGGCTGGGAGTCTTGGAAGGATTATAGTCTTATGTTTAAAAGAAGATGATGACTGCTAATTAATCTAACAAAAGTGAAAGCCTCACCTACTGACAGGTTCCTCATCCCACCAATGTTAGACTTCCCTTCGGTGCAATTATGTCAGGTCTTGTAATTCTTGGAAAGAGACTGTCGCACTGGAGGAACGGCTGACTGTAACTCTTGGTGCCAGCTCCCATATTTCTATTTTGTCTTGTTGAACTCTTTATACTGTAGGAGAATTACAGCCTACTATGGTGAGCAATTTGAAAACATAAAGGAATTCCATAAAGGAATGTAACTGCTGAATAAAATCTGTTCAGTCTACTGTGCGATAACTTTTATCTGACACAGAAAATGAGCAGCAACTTGGAGACAGGTAGGAGCAACATGTAATCCAGTTGACATAAATGAAAAGATGATACTGGCACAAAATTGGGCTACATATGAATACAAAGGCTGTTGAATAACAGGGAATGGAAAATGACAAGCTTAGAGCAGTAAGGTAAAGAGGAGAGAAGTTCAGAAAACACTTGTACGGGAGAAGCCAAGTACGAGTCAATAACGACTGGAATTCTTTGCTCCTAGAAGCAGAGTAGAATGCTGAAGCCTACAGTCCTAGCTGTGTTAAGGGTTGCCAAATGGTAAAGTGTCAAAACAATTAGAGTTGATTCTCTGGTTGCTAATGTGCAAACCAAAGTGGTAGCTGAGATATTCAGTGAAAAAACATTACTAAGCAAGATGATGTGTCATCTTCTGTATCACTTTCAGAAATTCCAAGGTAAGATTGAAATGAAGGGCAAGAAGAGGGTGATTGGGAATAGAGAGGCAGACAAAGAGGAAGTCAAGAGGTGAGGAGACTGAAGAATGTTTACTGGAAAAAAAAAAAATAATCTGTGTGTTCTTAAGCCTTATGTAAAGTATAAGAATTCAGAGGGAGGATAAAATTGAGCACCTGAACTGTACTTGATAAGATTCACTCTGATATGTTGTGGCAGATGGAGCTGACATCCTGAGAGAGGCTAAGAGGTGAAAGTAATAATGAACAAACTTCACAAAGTAGAAGAAATATTAGAGCTGTTACAAGAGAGCAAGGAGGAGATGTTTAGATTTATGAGTTCTTTTGGATAGCAGCCATGGTTTGTCTTTATTTGCTAGTAACTTGTTCTTGGTTTGAGCTTTGTCAGGTCATCAGATTAGTGCCATCAGTTCTAGAAGGTTTTTAGTCCTTTCTTTGGATCATCTAGCAGGAGGGAGCTAACATGTGGAGTGCAAACGATATTCTTTTGGGGGAGCTGCCGTGGTAAGTAAAAGCAGTGGAAATAAATAACAATGGAGAGGGGGTTTTATTATGGCACCATCTGTCTCCTTGCTGTTAATATTTTTTCCAACCTTTTGAAATTATTTTGAAACTTGGATTTAAGTGTAGGTGCTGTAGTTCAGAATTTCACTGCTGCTATCGAGGGATGGTTTCAGAAAGGAGAACTGATACATGATTATAGCTGTCCATGCTTTCTGCTGTGATGGAGAGGTTTCATTGAAGTCAACTGGATGACAGTGATCTTTAAAGTAACACACAACTGAGTCTCTGCTTGGATCAAGGCCAACAAGTGAATTCTAACTTACTCCTCTTCCTCGATCTTGGAGTAAGATTTGTGCAAAGCATTGCTCCTGATACTCCTTTATCTCATTCTTGTCTTCCTTGCATTACTTCATTTAAGGTCAGTTAACCATAATGCAGCCTTGTCTTGAACAACCCATGTTTATACAGCACCTAGCACCATGGTGTGGTCATTGAGACGAACACCTACTGAATGTTAGTGACCCTGGCAAGTGTTTTGCTATCACATTGCCACGTATTTTTCAGCTGATCCAGCGATTTCACTTTTTTTTCTTGTGTAATTTAGTTGAAGAAATAAGGGAACCTTCAGATTTTTACTTGTGGATCCTGATGAGGACTGAAGCAGTTTAAACTTGACTGACCTTAATCATGCAGGTCACCATTCTAGAACTTTTGTTTACGTCCTGTTGAGCTGCTGGAGAAAGGGGGGGAGGGGGAAAGCAGCTTTCAGTTGCTAAACCCCCTCGTGGTATTGAATTCTAACCAAGTACATCTAGCCCTGCCAGCCAGAAATGCCAAAAGGAGGAAAGATGCTGAATCAAAAGAAAATTGGGATTGGGAGGATGGTAGGGAATCTGAGAGTAGCACTAGGTGAATTTATTTGATAGACTTATTGCTGTTTAGTATTTGCAGATCATCTGGGAGTAGACTTGGATTTTTTGCGGTTTTTATTATTACTGATTTTGTTCCTAAATAATTTAGCAAATGTTTTATGAGAGCAACTTCCAGCATATAGATTAGTTATCACCAGCTATTTGCTGTTCTCGAATAAGTTTTGCTGTTGAGAGCTGAACTCGCGAGACACCAAAAAGCTTTTGAACACCCCAGGCTATGGTCTGAGTAAATGGGCGTTCATGATGGTGCACTGCACCTCTCGGGTTCAAATCCTATTTGCATGGTGTGGAGTGGCCACTTAAATCATGTGGTTTTCTTTTTGCTACCTGACTGAGTGATTCTCAAGGGCCTTTCAAATCATTCACGTGAAAGCTCCCAGCCGCAAGTACTCGGGCAAGTAGAGTAGCCCTGGCACTTTCTCCCTGTCTGCACACCCGGCTGTGGGGCCTCGTGGGCCAGCAGCACATGGCGTGGCAGTGGGAGGTGATGGACAAGGAAATGTGGCCTACGGCCCGGCTCCCACAGCAGGAGGTCACAATCTCTGGTCTCTCGCCCCTCTCTGAAGTGCAACGTGTCCTTCCTGTAGGTCTGCGGTGCCGATCCTCTGTGCCTCCCTGGCACAGGCCATTAGTCAGTCACCAGCGGTGAGCTCAGGGGAACAATTTGGAAAGTGAGCACTTCCTTAAATACTGGTGTTCTTGCTTCCCTGCCCAGGCAGAGTGGTCCTGGATAGAAGGGATGAACCAATAGCTCTACCTTTGCAGGCATCTTCACTGCAGGGTGGTGGCAGAATCACCCGTCATTTTGAGCACACAGTCATTTCTCTCTAAATTTTCAAGCAGAGGTTATCTTTGACCCAAGCGTAATCATTTCACTCTGTGTGGTGGTGGTAACCCCAAGCAGGTGCTCACTTCACTGTAGAATCTGTTGTACCTATTGGGGTACCAACCCAAACCTAATCTAGTTGCATCTTTGACTTTCAGACAATGTGCAGCCCCTGTGGAATAGCCTGTGTTTTTAATTTTTTTAAAAAAACAGCAGTCTACTTCCTGAGAAATAGGGTGGCATTATTAGGAAACCTTGGAAATATACCACATTGGCCTTGTGTAGGAATGTCTTTGCTGTGTGTGGCTTGCTACAGTGTGCTGTGTAGTCATCAGCTAATTAATACCAATTTATTTAGAAATATACTCTAGCCATAGCTGTCTGCATTTCCCAAAGATCCTGTGTATGTCCTTTCTCTACTACACTCGGTGGAGTATGTTTGCTGAAGCTGCTGTTGCATACACTTAAGCAATAAAACGTTTACAGCTGTTGCAGAAATTGTTGCAGTAGGCAATTTTCCTCATTAATTTCACCATTGTAGATGGGATTTCATGAGGTGTGAAGGCATGCAGAGTCATACCTTATACTATCCTTGATCCTGCTTGTAACACCAAAAATGTGTTGAAATGAGGAAGGAATATTAGGGAAGATGGAAGAAGCTTGGTGCACAATGAAATCAGGGACACTCATGCAGGTCCACATACAGCGATGCGGTGACTTCTGCTTGTCCTCTGCGCTGTTGCCTTGGTTGTTTTGTATCAATCTACCAGTTACCGAAGTGCAATCTGCCAGTCCACTCGGAGATGCTGTAAAGGGCATGTTATCACTAAAATACAGTACTGCAGGAGGAAGAGTCATGGCTTAGTAGGTGGTATAACTGCCATTGACATGACCAGTGGAAGAGCTGTTCTTCCACTGAAAGGTGAAAACAAGCTCTATCTACCAATGCCTCAGAGTAAGGAGAATCCAGTGTACTTGCCACCAAACAGTGTGGGAGATTGTTTGCTCACATTTCATTTTTCTAATTACATAGAACTTTCTCCTTTGCTCTGCCTTACAAAATTCTTATTTAGATGTGTATCAGGGTACCATGTACTTTTACAGGGTTGCCTGCTCGCGCCTAGGAGGAGTAGGATATCTTAGGGTACCCTTTACTCCCTCCTGCCCAATACATTTAGGACCCTGCAGAAAGAAATGGGCTATAAAAATATAACAGTAATGACTTTTTTTTCTAGCACCTTCAGCTAAGGAATCTCTAAGCATGTTTCAAATACCAAAGAGCAAGAAACTCATTGTAGTATTGTCCCCTGAGTATAGGTGGGAAATGGAGGTGCTAAGAGGTGGAATGAATTGTACAAGGCTAAATGTAAACCCAGAAGCAGATCTGGAGATAGAACCCTGATCTAGCCCTCAGGTCTGACCCTTGGGGAAGGAGTTGTCCCCATCCTGCCTTCTGTATCAGGATCATTTTTTATAAAATTACATACACAGACACTTAATGTCTGGTAAAAATTTTTGTATGTCTTTTTCGAAGAAAGAAGGTTTGTCTTCCATTTTAGGAAAGCTAAAGCGATGCTTACATGTTTGCAAACTAGAATATATCTACCAGAATACAACAAATTGCAGAATGCTCTACACCATCCTATCAGTCACAGGGCTGCCTCTCTCCTTGGCTCTCCTGTAAGTGTTAAGACACATGGTAGATAGGGATAGGTCAAAGCAGAGAAGAACTAGAATTACTTTTTTCATATTCCAAAAGAACGAGCCTTTGTTATTTCTCACACTTCTATATTTGCCCCAATTTATGGGGTCGATAAGGCTTGAATTTTGAAAAACGACAGCATGAATTGCTTTTCTTATTGATCTAGCTTTTAATGTGCAAACAATGAAAACAATAAAACTTGCATTTAAAAACAAACATTTCTTACACAGGAGCTATAGTAAAATGACACAAATTGCTTTTGTGGGCTGAATTTAACAGAACACCCATGAGGTTCCACTTAAAAACAACAAGCCAACAAAAATCAAATTGCATTGTTTTACTAGCAAACAAAATGGTGAACATGCCTTGGGCTACGTTTTCAGCGTGTTTTCTTGGAAGATCAAAGCTTAAATCCCATTAACCCTTCAAATGGCAGTCTAGTGAATTCATTTCTTTACCTCTGGGCTTCTAATACTCCCTTTAACATGAACCAAACTCTTTGCCTACATCTGATACTTTTCCTCCTCCTCGGAACGCCGTCAGTGCTTCACTTGTCTCCCCCATCGGCATCTCTACGGAAGCGCCACCTTGTAAGTGGGTAGAGTTCAAACAGACGGTTATCCATCCCACATTGGTTTCCCATTTTACTAACTTGGAGATCTGGATAGAAGCCAGAACTAAAATAATTCTCCTTACTGCTCACTGTGGCACTGCGTACCCCGCTGGTGAATGGCTGAATAAGACTCATTTTGTTGGCCAGCAGACCTGTTTTTAGGGCAAGGTGGGGTCTTGGTTTGACCCCTCCCTGTTAATGATCTCTTCCTGGATATCGAGTGCCTTGGTACTTCAAAGTGTCTGACGGTTGGTTGCAGGGAAGTAAAGCTGATTTGAGCTGATGTTTGTTTGTCACCATTAGTGTCACCTGTTCTAACAACCACTAGTCATCTTGCATGCTTCCTATTGGTATGAGTAAACACACACAAGATGCCCCCTCCTGAGGATTAGCTGCTTTCTCAGGAACAAGAAGCCAACACCTTTGCACAAGCACCCCTGTTTTGATGTGGAGGGCAGGATGCTAATCTTACTTGAGCCTGATTTCCCTGCTCTGCTGGGACGCTGTTGCATGTATAAATACAGAATCTTCCACGTAGTTATTAATTCCAAATATCTGTGTGTCCGTGTAAGCGGTGTAATGTCGTGAAGATTGGGAAGATAGAACAGATGCCTCCTCCAGGTATCGGTTTGTCCTTGCGGGGAGGCGTGGAAAGATTTGGATGCACTGGAGAGCAGCAGCATTCCCCCCCTCAGTGCCTGGGAGCTGTAGGCTTATCCATCCCAGGCCTGGATGATACCGACAGTCCAGCTGGATCCTCGGTGTGTTTGGAAACTTGCCAGAAGGCAGGGGTCAAAAGGGAGGATTTTCTTGTGTGTCCGGAATTAATTTTTTTTTTAAATAAAACAAAACAACAGAAGAGAGAGAAGAGGGGGTAAAAAAAAAAAAAAAAGAGAAGCAGCTTGCAGGAATTTAGTTCCAACCAGCTCCACGTTTGTTAACTTGAGCCGTGCAAGAAGGTGAATGTGTCCCAGCTCATACAGAAGCAAACTGTACTTCCCGCCTGCGCTACCCTTCTCGGGCCTCCCGTCGACATGCCAGAGTTCACTCTTAAAATGATTCAGTTACAGTACCAGCCCCACAGCTGTCTACAGCTGTATGCCTCCCAGCTCCACACAACTGGCTTTTCACACAGAAATGGCCCCTTTTAAAAGGGTTCACTCGAACAGATTGCTTCAGTCTAACAATGTGTAAAACATGGTACTTCAGACAGGCTTTCCTTTTTATTGTGTGGTCTTTTTTTGGAGTCTTTTATACCCCCAGATGAGAAGAGCTTTTGCCAAATAACTCTGCAATGTTTTTTTTTTTTTTACCTGAGTGTTTCACAAGGAGGGCTTCTGCCTCCCCCGCTGCCCCCTTCCCCTTTAGAAATGCCTCATCCCAGCTTTGCTTCTTTCTAAGGAAAAAAAAAAAAAGAGAACTAACCCCACCGTCCTTTCTTTTTGAGTGATTTGGATGTGAAGCCCTGAAGGGCCAAGTATACAAATCAGACTATGGCCCCGGGGGCGGCATCCTCCTAAGCACCTGTACAGAAACCCTCTTGGGGGGTGGCGGAGCACTTGTTTGTCCCTGTACAGCGCCGGGCGCAGTCGTGACCATGGCAGAGTCGCTAGATCCGTGATACAAACCCTAAGCACAGAAGAAATCCTACCTTTTCCCCTGGATGTTGACGCTTTACAAAAAATGCCCTAAATCTGAGGAAAGTGAGCAGGAATAATCATTGACAAGTTTTTATTATTTTATTTTAGGGAAAACATGAAGTTTGCTTGGTTCTGCACAGTCTAGGGTTAAAGGAGATTCTCTCGCTTGGGAGCGTTTGCAGTCAGAGCAGAAGGTGTAGAAGTTTGTCATCTTCCCTCCTACTTTTACTTGACTATAAATCTGTGAGGAGGAGAACTGCATTCTATGATGGGCAAGCCAAAAATAGCATTTTCCAATGTCTTTATTTCTTGGTAGTTTGGGGATATCTAGGTGTGGTGGGGCTTGTTATTGCATATAGGAAGGCTGTTATTGCTTCCCCTTCAGTACAAACCAGGTTGTGTTTTTCCCCTTGATTTCCCCTTTTTCTACTGGGATGAGGAAATGAAGAGAAAAGAGAGGAAAAAAACCAAAACAGCCAGCACTTGTTTCTCTTTGTCTATCACTCAAAACTTGGACGTGTGTTTTGGGGGAGAGGGAGAATTAAAAATTATCTCTAGACAGCTGATTATCCCTTACCAGCCATCGCTTCAGAGGAGCTGTGAAATGAATTGCCTTTGCCCAC
>NW_010241712.1:84549-101713 GCF_000690775.1 Eurypyga helias | reverse complement strand
CCTCTGGTGTTCCGAAACGCGCGCATACCACGGCGATACCTGCCAGGAGGTTGCCTTTTCTGTCGAGCTGCAATATTTCTGGGGATTTCGTGAAACGTGGGGAGTTAAGAGTAATGCTGTGTTGGAAACCCAGATTCCAGGGAGAATTTTCCTACACAATGGATTGCATTTAAAGAGGCTTGCTCTAAACAGAGTGTGGTGGCCGAGTCCAATTTCCAATGTGAAGCGAGGTGTGATTTTTAATTTAGTTTTTATGAATTCTTTTTTCCTAATCCCATCATCATTATTCTGTTCTAAGGCCTTTGCCAAATGCTGGCGTTTGGTATTGATTTGAAATACAGCTAACGCTCTCGGTGCCAGCTTGCATAAAATAAAGGCTGACCTGGGTACTGAGTAACTGTGGCCAGAGCTGGTAGTAGTACACTGACGGGGTTTTCACCGCTCCCTAGATGGTTTAAATCTGCTTCCCTCCTTGGAATCGGGCTGTTTTTCAATTAGCTGGAACTACACCCGTTTTATACTAGGTGTAGAGATGATGGATGTAGTTTCCACGGCGGAGAATTTAGATGAATTCTGTTTCCATCTGAGGGCAGTGGGGTCGCCGGTGTGACGTAGTGCAGCAGCCTCACCTCCTTATCGGGTGTTGGCAGTGACATTGGAGAGGGGGCGCGGGGTTCCCACCCCTCCGGTGCTCCCATGAGGTCAGGGCTGAAGCATGCCGGACTCTCCTCTCTGCCATATGGCACATGGAGACGCTGAGGTTGGTCAAGCTGAAACTTTTCACTGACCCTACATTCTCACAAGCCGTTTTTGTAAAGGAAAGCTAATATCTTGTCTCTTTCCTTTGGGAAGTGTTGTGGGATACCCAGGAAGTGAAGGCATCAAATGAGAAGGACCTTCTGGGATCAGAAGGCATCCTGGAGGCATTAGATATGGATGGTATTTGATACAAGAACTGAGGTTTTTCTGTTTTATTGATTTAACCTATTTGTGGTTGTACATGCACAATGGGCTACATTATGAGTGCCATGTGGATCTGCGCTCCTGCCAATAAACCCAGAACCCCCCCCCAGCGAGTGAGCTGAAGGGCAGATGTTTCCCACCCGAATGCTCGTTCCTCCAAGGGTGAGAGAGGGAGAGGCGGCTCCCCAGGACCCCTGCCGCAGGATGCACAGAGGTGCACATTTCTGCATATTTGTTCACATTTGGCCCTTCAGGAGCGGCAGATAACTCCCTTCCTGTGCGGTTTCCTCACGTTCCCAGCAGAAATAATGTTTGCAGGCTGTGGGATGTCAGAGCAGAACAGCTGCTCTCAGCTGGACTGGGGAGCATGGCGAGGGGTTGTAGCATGAACACACCTGTACTTCAGGAGCAGTTTTTTGCAGCATATCAGAATCGTTTACTAATCACTTGGGCTTGGGTTGATATCTCCTTGATAAAAAACACTTTTAGAGAGGATGAGAGCTCATTCCTAATTTGTAAAAAGGGATGTCTAGCTTTAGGTTGGTAACCAGAACAAGCACATGCTAAAAGTGGCAGGGAAGAGAGTGGGCAGAGGATCTGAAAACCAAGCTCTCGGTGTCTCAGGCTGAGCCCCTCAGAAGTGAAGCTCAAGCATCAAGAGGGATTTAATTCAAAACCAGCAAGTTCTGCTGCAGATGACTGGATGATGCGGTTTGTCTTTCCATGTGTGGCTCTTTTCAACGCAAAATCTCAAATCGCTCGGGCACAGTCCGGTCGAAGACACATTTCAGGAAAATAAGAGAACTGCAAAAAAAGATCCAGGCACTGCACATGTTGGTCACTTGCTATATAAATGAGGTACAGCCTTGGGACGCCAGGGAGAGAATGGGTGTTTAACTCGGAAAAGCATAGCAGTGGCAACACTCATAGTTTTTTCCTTAGGTGTTAGAGGGAGGCACCTTGGACAAAAGGCGTAGCCTGGAAGTTGCTGTGCTCCAAGGGAGGCTCGTACTCCCCTCAAACAGCAACGGGGGTGCTTCGCCCTCCATGGAAGTAGAGAAGAGAATGCTTAATCTCTAAGTGTTAAGCCACTGAAATCTCTATGATGGGACATATTTTAAGCTGTTACCTTCCTGAGAAAAGCCTTTGTTTTGAAAATAAATGATTTACTCTGTTTCAAATCAAGATGGAGCATTCCAGTGAAGCTGAGACATGCTTCCAACCCTCTTCAAAATCAAACGCTTAAGCTTTCCATTTGGAAATTACTTTTCCCATTTTTGTATAATACAAATACTTTGGGTTTGAGTTTTGGGTTTTTTTGTTTTTGTTTTTTTTATAGTCAAAATTGAAATGAAGCACTTTGAGTTTTATTAAAGTGAAACCATTTTGAGCTGTGGAGGAAAAACTTTGTGCTGGGAATCGGATCTTTAGGCATTCTCAACGTTTGAGACCTCCTTTTTCTGATTTTTTTAAAAAATACTAACATCCACAGAATGTGGAAAAATCAGGATTACCCACAGAAGTTTCCAGATTACAACCAGCCCCAATAAGTAGTTCAGTGTAAGGACTAGCTGTATATGCTCTTGCACGGCACGTACCAGAATATTTTACAGTTGAGACTGAAAGTCTGTATTTAAGTAGCAGTAATTTACACAAAGAATTGACAGATTGGAATGTACCTGGTACAAGCTGTTTGTTACTAATACCATTCCAAGTTTTCTCTGGTGAAAGCCAGCAAGGATACTTTATGGGTACGTACAGTCATACCTAGGGCTGCTGTACTTAAATGTGCCCTCAAATTAGACTCATGCTGTGGGCTCCCAGGGCCAAACCTCGGAGGGACAGCTGAATTTAGGAAGCTCCCGAGGTGAAGGCAGCCTTGCAGTGCTGAGGGATCGGTGTCTCGTGTGTGAGTGAGGGCACAAATGCTCCAAACCAGTCCCTTTAAGGAGGCTTCAAGCGGGACCCAGATAATCGGAACCACCCCAAATCACTAGTTGCTTTTGAAAAGTGAGGCCAAGCTACTTAGCTGCACTGCTGGCAATATTGTTTAAAAACAATGGGGCTCAATTAGATGAGAATTATTTTAACACTTCGGACGGCTGCCAAGTCATTTCCTTCTCCTTTATTGATTTTTTCCGTTGCCAGTAAATATATATGCCGCAGCAGAATGAAAGAAGTAGCATTAGAGAGGGGGAAAAGTTAAGTGTTAAAAAGGAGACTGTAACAAGATATGCCCCTTGAACCTCTGGGAAGAAGGAGGACATTTTAAGACAGAAGGAAGCAAGGGATTCATGGAGGCATTTCACAGGGTTAGATGTGGTAGCAGACAGCCCAATATTATTTTCCTTCCAGTGCTTGCCTGATCCTTTACTTAGATTGGCTCCTGTTTCTTCCCCTTATTGTGCAGTCCCTGCATGAGCTGGTCTCTATGTAAAGACATTCCACCTACATTCCTTTGCCACCGGGTGAGAGGAGGGGGGAGTGCAATTATGTGGGCTAGCGAGACACAAAAGGCTCCGCTCCAGAGCTAAAGCTTATAAACTTGAGTTAACTTTTCCTCCTAAAAAAATAAAAACATAAAGGAGGCGGGGGGAGAGGAGGCTGCTGACAAGGGTCTGGTTTGCTCCCCACCTTTCCTACCAACCTGTAAGTGAAGGATTTTGAACTGTAACTATCCCACCTATGAATATTTCCCTGCCCAGGACCCTGTAGATGGCCACAGAATAAAAACTTTTTTTTTTTTTGGCAATATTAGTGTTTCTCTCTGGCTTTTTGACACGCATCTTCTTCATACTAAGGTAGGAACAGATCTAAATGGTCCTTGGATAAATTGCCCATAGGTGCATAATTCTGCAGGGGTACTCGTGTCATACATCCCCTGCGGTCATTATAGCATCTGTCCAACTGGTTTCCAGGCTTCAGGTGTGACCCTGCCTTTTGCCATCTTCCCCAGCACCCTCAGGAGTCGCATCACTATACCGTCTGTACATGCCAGGCGTATTCCGCTGCGCGCCCCACCGGAAGGAAGCTGGCTATGGAAGGAGACATGGCAGGAGATGTCTATAAAAGCACTGTGAGACACACAGAGTCGATCAAATTCTCCAGCTGAGTAAGCTGGAGCATGGAATAGATTGTTTAGAAGTTCACACAAACTGGACCTTTTCCAGGTGAACATCTTCAAGGATGTTACCAGTGCGGGATTTGTTATCAGCGTTATTACACTTCTCAGCAGTGAACTTCATTAGCTATGCTTTTTTCCATGTGCAGTGCTTTCTAAATGTTACTGTCCTGCTTAACATATTGATTTCTGTGCCCCTGCACTCTTTCTTCCCATTTTGTCTAATAAGCAAATTTCATTACCTGACTTCACAATTTTTCCTCTGGGCCATTAGGATTGCTTGACTGTATTCCTGGCAGAGCCCTTAATTAGAGATGGATCAGAACTGATGCCATTAAACTGATCCATTAACCACACTCATCCTGTGACTCCAAACGTGGGTGGTTCAGATAAAATGAAACCTGGATCCAAATCACCATTGAATTCATTGTGCAAAGCTCCAAACCTCCTTAGATTGCCAAAGATGAAGAATAAAAGTTAAATGAAGCCAGTCACCCCCGTGGACCTTTCACAGATTCTGCCTGAGTGGTCCTGACACAGGAAACATCTCCTGTTTTATTTTGCAACCAAAGCGTTTCTGATGTATAAATGATTTAATTTCTTCTTATTGCACTTTTTGGAAGGCTGGGTCCTTACTTCAGCAAAATAAAAATGTTACCATTTTCCTCTATTCACATAAAATCTTCTGAGACAGACTTTCTTCTTTTAGCACAGTCATACTAAGCGTGAATACACATCCCCTGAGCTGTGTGTTCTTCCCACATCTCCAGCTGTCTCTGAGTAAGGGTCAGTCACTGCATGCTCTGGCACGCTGCTCAGAAAAAAACAGGCAAGCTGAGCCTGGCAGGACGAAGCAGTCCTGCTGCGTTATGGTTCCAACCCAGTGTCCCAGCCTTTTGGAGCCCCCGGTTGCCTGGACATGTTAACTTTGGGAACCCTCTAACTCCAGTGACTGGTTTCTGAGATAGTAGAGCATGGAGCCAGGTTTGGTAGGTAGAATTTCCTAACTATGTTCGCTTTGCTTTTAACCAAAGACTCTCGAGCTCTCTGAGAGCTTGTTGAATATTAAAATCACCCTATAAAACCCAATTAGGTTGGAATCCATAGGCTAAGATAGACCTTTTAGCTTTCTGTAGCTCTGTCAGGTGCTGCTTTGCCCAGCAGCCTGGACCCTTGCTTAAAGAAATTGTTTTCTTTGAGATTCATTTTCCTCTCTTTCTCTGTGTAATTCACTCGAGTTTCAAACATCTCCATCGGCTAGCATGGACGGAGACAGTCAGTATGTGCTCCTGCTCGTAGGAGTCTCTCGTAGTGATGGCCTGAGGTCTCTTTTGGAGCTCGATATAGCTAGAGGTGGGCACAGAGAAGCCGAACATGATGATCTCAAAAGAGATGCTATGAATTGAGAGATTACTATGCCGTAAGAGCATCTCACCCTCCAACAAAAGTTACAGCTTTGAGTCCTGATGTATAATGCTGTTTTCCAGGCAAAAGAGTCTACAAAGACATACCCTTAGCTGGCTCTGGTTGTAGAAAAATAAAACCAACCTTGACGTCTTCTAGGTTTTCATCTCGTACCTCTTGCAGCATCCACATTTACTTCCCCAAAAGCAAACCATGCAAAACCAAGCAGCCTCCCTTCCCCAAATTCCTCGAGCATGCAGAATTTAACTTGGTCTTGTTCTGGTGCTTATATTTATTCTCGTGGATATTACAACAAAAGTAACATTTTATTATCTCCTTTCTTTCCTGGAATGGCTGCGCCAGGGATGGCTCAACACATATCTCACTTCAGCCACCTTTCTGGAAAGTTATTCCCACCCCTCCTCTAGCCAGAGAGGGTTAACTTGGCCTTTCCTGGACCTAGCAGGGGCAGCACCTGCTAGCAGGGTGGGGTGTTCCCTCGCACAGCTTGTCGGAGGCTGATTATTATTATTATTATTTTGTAAAATAACACGTTTCTTTGTCTGCGTCCTACCCCACAACCTTCCATAGCGCCTCGCCGGTCTCTCAGCCCTCGCTGCTCTCCCTGTTTGCACAAACCTTAATGCTCTGTTTGAATTGGCCTGCAGAATAACTATTCGAGAAGGGTGAGAGACAGAACAAAAATGGGAGGCTTCCCCCGGTCCCCCCTCTCATCCCCCCAAAAAGAAGTGTAATTTGCCTTTAAAGGCTCTTAAACAGCAAACACATTCTGTCTGATCCTCCTTAATAAAGTATCCCAGCAGTGCTACAGTGCCTTATTTGAGGTCTGTGCAGTCTCATTAAATTTGATGTGTCACAGAGGGCTTGGACATGTGAAAGGGAGGCTGCAGGAACCAGGATTGAAGTTTGCCAGATTTGCTAAGGAAAAATGATTCATTACGGCTTTTCAAAATGGACGCCCTTCAGGCTTCCCGCTCCATTGATTGTGTGCGCAGCCGGGGGAGAGACGGGCGAAGGGGCCATCGCAGCCTGCAGATTTAACCCTTATTAATAGCTGCTTAAATTAAGGATTCGGTTTGATCTCCGAAGATGTGCGCTCATACTTCTGTGCTCCCAGTAAAGAAAAGAAAGGTTATTAAAGATTTAAGGGCTGGATCTTTCAGCTGAAAACTCAGGGCTTGCTCTTCCTGCTGCTGAGCTGCTGTAGGGGAGGGAAGGGGGGCAGCAACTCCGGGGTTTGCCTTCCTCTGTCAAGTCCTCCATGACCCACAGCTGCAGCCAGGAGAACCTTCGAGCTATTCAAACCAGTGTCCTGCTTCCCCAGCGCCTCGGCAAGGGGAGGGTAGAGGCTGAGAAGGGTGGTTGGGTCATGCCTTTGGTGCCGCCCCAGTGTCGCCGTTTGAGACCCGAACGTGCCCATGCCACAGAGCTCCAAGGGCTGTTGCACAACGACCGCTCTGGGGGGTCTGTCTCCATGGAGACAGAGTCCAGAGGAGGGCCACGAAGATGCTCAGAGGGCTGGAGCACCTCTGCTATGATGAAAGGCTGCAAGAATTGGGCTTGTTCAGCCTGGAGAAGAGGAGGCTCCGAGGAGATCTCATTGCAGCTTTCCAGTATCTGAAGGGGCTACAAGGGTGCTGGGAGAGGGCTTTTTACAAGAGCCTGTAGTGATAGGACAAGGGGTAATGGGTATAAATTGAAATCAGGGAGGTTTAGATTAGGTATCAGGAAGAAGTTCTTCCCGGAGACGGTGGTGAGGCACTGGGACAGGTTGCCCAGAGATGTTGTGGATGCCCCATCCCTGGATGTCTTCAAGGCCAGGCTGGATGTGGCTCTGAGCAACCTGGTCTAGTGGAAGGTGTCCCTGCCCATGGCAGGGGGGGTGGAACTAGATGATCTTTCAGGTCCCTTCCAACCTTAACCATTCTGTGATTCTGTGATTCTATGTGCAGGAATCTAGTTTCACCGGCTTGTGTCGTCTTCTGGGGCAGGTAGTTGGTAGATAATGACTGTCCTGTGTGCTGCAGTGACAGGCAAAAGATGCTGCCGGTGTGTTGGTTTCTGTGTGTTGGAGCTCGGACCCTGGTCAGCTCTTGCACCAGTGAAGTTGAGTGACTTGGTCCCGAAAACCCCTTCGGTACCTGCCCCCGCGCCTTGCTGGGAGCAGAGCCGGTGCAGCCTTGCTGGGTGTCTGCAGGGGGTTTCCCTCCTGTGATCACCTACGCTGCGCTGGTGGGTGAGGAGGAGGAAGGTGGCATGGAAAGGTGTTGTGGGAATGGTATGGGAGCAGAGCGATACTGTTTCCCTGGCAGGCTGCATCTCCTCGGGATGTGAGGCAGAGACAGGTTAAATTGAGCACCAAAAAGCGATGGCCCTAGAGCTAGTGAGCATGTCTGGAGACCGTGTCCCGGGTCAATGGCTCCAGGCAGCAGCAGGAGACAGTGAAGTGAGAGATGTCTCACAGCGTTAGCCCACGCTGCCCTCACAATCAGAATGGTGATACAGCCAGGTTTATGGGTATGAAAAGGTGTTAATCCCAGGCAAGAGGCTGCAATAGCGAGCTGATGAGCCACAGGCTCACACGTTACATTTCCTTCCTCTCCCTTCTCTCTCTGCCCATGACCCTAGAGCATAAAGTTCATGACACAGCCAAATTTCAATCCAAGACACCAGGGGGGAAAAATGTCAAGAAAACTGATCTGGTGGATCCACGTCCATTTCTTTGGATAGCAACACAAAGACGGGAGAAAACCAGCAAGGGGGATTTCCTGATGCTGCAAAGACTTCTCCTCATTTGGGGCATCTGAGTTAGGGGGCTGAAAAGAAAAACATTTGTGCTTTTAAAAAGGTTGTAAATCATGTTCTGAATGTTCACCATTTACATTTTAAGTGAAATAGGATGTCAAACTATTTTGCTTTATGTTTATTTTCAAATACTGTACGCTTTACTGTCCACTTTCTCTAGTGCCTGTGCCATTTAAATCATATTGTATATAGCCAAAGATTCAGGGAATATAAATCTCACATGGTGTATGTATACACCAATTATTCTTGGGAAATGCAGCCTGCCAGCTAGAATTCACAGTGCCTGAGAAACAGGCATACAATGGGCTATGCTATTTCTGTGAAACTTTGGACGTGATTGTTACCCAGCATAGATTTAAGAGTAAATCCACTGTGGATTTGTGGATTTTCAGTGGTGTGGCACAGGTATAAAATGCATGTAAGTGAGAACTTTTAATTTTAGAGAGCAAATTTCAGCTGTAGATGCATACAGATGCTGTGTGATAAATACAGTCTCTCAACTGCATATTTAAACAAAGCATTAAAGCATTCACACTTCATGTTGGAGAAGTATTTTATTTCTTTTATTTATACTGCATGGCAGAAAGAGCAGAAATAAATTTCATCAGCTTCTTACTGCCTCATCACCAGCAGAGACATACAGGAACAAGATGAAACATTGTTCAAATAAAATGTAAATTTAACTTGCATGCCTTGTCCAGTAAAACACCCTGAGACTTGGCGAGGAATAACACAGTGCAATATGGAGAGCTAGACGGGGCCACAGGAGGGATGGACCTGGTCGTGGTCCAGAACTAAATGAACCGAAGTAGTGGGGGTATCGGTATACAGGCTTTGGGCTCCACTCCATCCCAAACGTCCATGCTGAAAGCATGTGTAACCATTCCTTGAGTCCTGGCACTTAGGAAGTTGGGTTTCTATTGGAGTTGTTCCTCATTTTTCCTTCGCTCTATCTTTAAAGTGAGAGTTCCCGCTAAGGCTTTTACAGTGGCAGTGCTATTTGTGCTGTAGGTTCTCTGGCCTTTCGTGAGATGTATCTTTTCAGCTTTTCCACAAACCAGGGGGTCTGCCTCTCCTCTGACCTGCCTACAGTCATGAGTACCATGGGGATGTAATTCCTGTCGAGACATCTCTGCCTTTGGTGAAATTGTCTAGGAGGTGACAAAGGAGTTAGGGATGCAGACGTGGTCAGCACTACCAGCCGACCCTCTGTTCTGCAGGAATCCAGGGCGAACCTGGCACCCCTGATGATGCAGATAGGGCAGGAGCTGTGCTGAGTTTGTGCTTTCTGGACAAAGAAACTCGGTGTGTTCTTAGGAAAAATATTTCTCTACCAGCAGTGTAATGAGAGGTTTGGGTCAGGGTGAAGGGCAGTGCCCGCGTCTGCAAACCAGCACCTGTGCTGGGGTCACACCAGCTACTGCATGAGCCCGGTTAAATCATGGGAGAGGAACCCGAGTCATCAGGAATTTGATTTGCAATTACAGGTCTGCCTTAATTTGTACACATTTTTCTCACAATGAAGCTGGAAACTCAGCTAAGAGACAGTGCTAGATCTTCCCTGAGCCGCCCTCCTGGTTAATTGAAAGATATTCTCTCCTATAGCTTCTAGCACAAATCCCATTTACCAGGCTTTCTCATGGGCAAAGAAAGGCTGAAATTCAAGCTATAAGGCTAAATAGATCCACATTGTGCTGTGGAAAAAAAAAAAAAACCCAACCCACATCACAATTCAGTTAGCTGCTTAAAAGGCTGCCTTGCTTATTGCCATTGTTATAAAACCTAATAAATCATGAGATTACTTTCTCAGGGTCCTAGAAGCTATCCTGCGGGTGGAGAGATTTAGATAGCAGATGAAATGGGGATGTTGGCTCAGCACACGTTCAAGTGAGCGGGCACGAGTAAATACCGCCCTGAGTGGCATGGCTTGCACGGGAGGGATTTGTGCAGGCTGGGGCTTTCTGGTGGGAAGGAAGCCTCACGAATCCTCCAAAGCATTTAGGGAGCTTGTGGGGCTCTGCTGCTTTGCATCTTTAAGCTTACATCTTCTGTTGTTGAAGAGGCTTTGCTTTGCGGTCACCCAGATCCCGTCATACTTCTGAAATTTGAACACAGACACCCCGTTCAGTATTCCACCCTATATTATATATTCCTCAGCTTTTTGGTATCAGTAGGTCTGGCAGCCCTCAGGATGGAAGCTGGAGTCGAAAAGATTGTTGTCATGTTCTGTATTGAACTGAATGTGGCCATTGTACATCCAGATTCCCCGTGACTGGGGAGCTAGCACCTAACTGCCATATGGGTGTGCATACCTAAAAAAATTGTGGGTGTTATTCCATCCAGATTTGTACTTAGAGATGGTGTTTTGGTAAACAGCTGGTGGAATAAAACTGAAAAGTATGTATGACACTAAGATAATTCATTAAGGCCCTAATATAGATATATATTCTATTGTGCTTCATGAAAACTGGTAGTTTTTGTAACAGTAACCCTAAGAATCCTCTTGATTTAATCTGTTACAGGCTGCAGGAAATGAGATTGACTTGATGTCCATGTTTTGTCTATAGAAAACAAGCTGTATTAAACTACAGCTCAGCCTCCCTTTATCTAGCAGTAAAACACAGTTGACAGAGCAGTTTTCTACTGGAGACAGCATGGTGCAGTGGATGGGACACCGGCGTGACCATCAGAAAGTGTGGTAGCTCTGCCATTGACCTGTTGGGTGGCTGGGGCGAGTCTTTTAATCTATTTCTCTTCGCTTTCATCTATTTAGACTGCAAGGGCTTTGAGGATGAAACAGGCTGTGTGTGCATGTACAGGGCCGAGCACAACAGGGTCCCGCTCCATGCTGGGACCAATGTACTAAGCCCCAGTGCAACAGAAATGAACCCAGAATGAATTCACGCAGCTCCCTTTCTGTCAGTGGAGCCGCACCAGCTGACACCAGCCCAGCACCTGGTCCTAAATTTAGCTTAAGACCTGACACACTCTTCAAGTCAAACTGGGACAATCCTGTTCCTGGGCGAGCAGATAGGAGCAATTCAGAGATAACATATTCCAGGTCTTCCTCATTACAATTCTTCTCATGCAAGATTATCTTTGATTTTTCCATAGCTCCTTCGCACTGGCAGCCAGAGGCTTTAAAACACATCCATCATTATCACTGTAATGTATTATTATTATTACTATAACTTATTCATTCATATAGCATTTTCCCACAACAACCTAGGAATCAGTGTTTTACACTATGCAGTCTGAAAGCAATCTGAAAGAAGAAATTGGGGGGGGGGGGTTTGCATTTAAAAATACTTAAGAAAATCTGTGAAACTGATTCAAGGTTCACAGTGAAAACTCCAGGTTTAAGTAGAAAGCTAAATAATAAGGGTGTGGGTAGCTGAGAAGGAAACTATTATGTTGTGTAACATTAGATGAAGGAGAATTTAGAAGAGACTTTGCTACTTCGCTTTTTCTCGACCTGGAAGGATGTTCTCCAGGTACCTTTGTGGTACACAATACTTCACCTCTAAAACAGGAATCCAGATCTTGCTTCAGCACATGGACATCTGGGAGCTAAGGCATAGATTTAGCTAGACATAATTAATAAGGATCAAGGCTGATGGCTTAGCAGAATGGCACTGGTACTAACATTTGAAGTTCTCCAAGTCAGTGCTTTTCTCTGCAGCTATCTAAAAAAAAACCCCGTAAAACAAGAACAAAAAAGGCACAACCCAAAACAGAAAAAGAGAGAGACAAATGTACAGAAAGAAGGGTCTTGGGACTGCATGAGGTCAGTGTAAACAGTTGTTAATGGAAGGAGGGGGTGGGTTGAAACCCAAACGAAACCCTAATTATGCCCCTGTCCCTTCTCAAAGAGTAAAACTCCCGCAGATCTGCACTGCTCCAAACAAAGTCAGCAACAGACCCTGCAAGAAACTGTAGTGACATCTTGATTTTAGATGTATCCAGACTGGAGAATCCTGAAGCCTTCAATAATTCATTGTTTTCTCCTCCTAATTTCCTTCCCTGCTACGAACATGCACTGTGCCACGCATTTCATGCTCAAGGTTTTGCTGAAGGTGATTCTGTTTGTGCAGCTTTTAGATGCAGGCTCTTCCCTTTTTAATTTTAATGCAGTATTGAGGATGTCTCCTGAAAACCTTGATGTCTGCTTTGTGGAGTATCAGGAAGGCATGAAAAGCTATGACTAAGGAAGATTATGATATCATCCTGGTTAAGTGCAAATGCATCTTATAAAATGCTTTGGCTTCTTACCAAGAGGAAGTGACAGATCATCTTTGGCAATTTTATTAATGCATCTTTTCTGTATTGTTCTATATACCCCCATTATTTTCTAGAAATGGACAGGGACCATCATTATTTTTCTAAATCTTTCCTGTCTCCTCTCAAAAAATATTGTATGGATTTGGAAAATTGTACCCCAGATTTAAAGGATCTTTTTCCTTTATGTACAAATCTGAAATCCTTATCTGAATATGTATCCACTGGGTTGTTGGGGTTTTTTTATATATTATAATTTGCATAGTTAACTGGAGCCTGATTCCTCTGCAAGACTGGAGTATAACAGCCACTCTCTCGACATGTATTAACAGGACTATTACCTGTCTAGGAGTTCACCTAGATGTCTTTTGAGAATTGCCATGTTCGCAACTAGAAAATAAGGAAGTGAGTCGTGTTGGCCAAGAGTTTCCTGGACACCTTCCTAACCAATGCTCATGACAGCAGAGAATGAGATTCTCTGTCACCACCACCTCCCTTAGGGGAACCTCCAAGGTAAACAGGAATGGCTGGACTATAACGTCTGTTTCTTTGGATGCTTGCTTTCTTCCAAGAGTTTTATCCTTCCTTTCTGCCCTCATTTCCTTCCACCACGAGCTCAGTGCCTTTTCTGGTGGGACAGGAGGCGGTTTACCCTGCGTAAGTCTAGTATGAGACTATAAAACGTGGTGTCCATCTGTCCAGCGACGCAGAATGAACCAAAGTGTCCTTATGTTCTGAAGGCCACGTGGTGTTTTTGCCAAAGGCATAGACATAGGGCTAATTACAGTATCAGCGAAAAGCTGAGAGACTAGACAAATACAAAATATTCAATTCATTTAATATTCCTGATGAATAGGCAAATTACTCTAATCACATTAGTTATTCTATTCATTTATTAGCTAAGAGTGATTAGTAGTGAATAGCTGTAAGAGGATCTTCCAGGTGCAAAAATTAGGCATCTATAGTTCCATGATGTTTATTTTCAGCTGAAGATAATTGTCTCTTTAGTTCATCTCAGACATACATACACACTGTCACACACAGATACACTCTCTTTTGTCCAGGCGTGGGGAAAAAAGGTAGAAGACAAGAGGGCTGGCACACAGGTGTGGAGAGATAAGGACAATTCCCTGCAGAATTTATCAGGATTTATTTAAAAACAGTTGGGAATAAATTTCTCAAATATTATGCCAAGTGAATGCAAAGGGATTTGGATCTCTGGTTCCCACAGAGCGCACTGATAATGCCATTTTAAGCACTGGGGTCTCCTACATTCATGCTTGATTTGATTGCACTAGCTTGGCTTTATTTGTTCACAAATATGACATAAGTCCCTTGCGTGAGTGGCACTGCCACGCTGCTCCATTTTCACCGATCATCACCAGATACTCTTGTATAGTTCCTCACAGGATAAATGCACATGCTGCCTGTGTGCAAAACTGTGGTGGCTAATTTCCAAATAGCACAGAAGTCTGAAACTTTTCCTTTATTAGAGACTATCAGCGTGCATAGATGACTCCAATACATGAGTAAGAGCAGCTAAGCTGGCTGGAAGTCAGCTTGAAATAATCCATAGAAGTCCAGCAAATATTCATAAGGAAAACCCACCACTGTGCTTACCCAGCTCCTCCTGAAATGGACAATTGAGCACCCACAGACCCTTCCAACGGGGGACAGGTATCGGGATAGCTTGGAAGAGCAGTGGGGTTGGCTGTGGGATGTGGGAGAGACAGGTGAAAAGGAATTTCTGCATACTTAAACTTTGGCTCTCATACTGGCGTCGTGGCCTTGGGACTCCACTTTCGGTTCATACCTGTGGCTTGGTGGATTTCACTAGGGCTCTGTACCAGTTTGTCTCCAGGCATTAAACTGCAAAAGCAGAGTTTGGATTGCAAGCAAGGCATTTCACTTATTTCGCCAAGTAGAAAATCAATGGGCAATAGTATTTGGACAGTAAATTGACAATAGTATTTACTTCTATATTGCATGCAGCTTTTACCAGGTTGTGTTAATTTAATATTCTCATGCAGTTTCAGGTTGTTATGCTAAGCAAAGGCTGAGCTGTCATTACATTTTTATGAAGTCAATGCAGTTTCTAACAGCTTAGAAAAAAGAATTTAAAAAAATTGATCAAATATCTCATTTTTCTAAGAGAATCTGTTCCTCTGGATTTCCCTGAGCTGTCAGCTTTCATTGATACGATCTGATTGATGCTGTTTGCCACATTAAGAAACGTCGGAAGCTAATCTGTTTTAATCCCATTCTCTGTTTTTAATATAATACTCTTGAAGGGAACTGAAGGTTATTACTTATTTTAAATAGCTTAAATATTTGTGTCAAAACATTGTCCTGAAAGGTTCAAATCCAGCCTTTGCCACCAGGCTGGGGAAAAAAAAAAAAAAAGAAAACCCCCAAACCACCAATGCTGAGACCATTTGGAATGATCTAATCCATGCTTCAAATCCCTTTGTTCTCCTGTTCCCTTGCAGTGTTGGAGAGTTTGAGCTGAATGCTATTTATTAGATTGTTAGAGGGTGTGCTGGCTGCTAAGTCTCGTTTCAAAGATTTTCTTCTGTAGGCTCTTTTGGGAGGCTGCATTTTTCAAACACACTATTTGCTCCCAGCTTGGATGAGAACTGCCGTATCACAAGTCATTTTCTGTGGCAAGGACTGAAAATCCATCACGGCGCTGCAGGGAACGCTCTGTTATATTAGACTGGTACCTTTATTTCTGGGGGAGAATGCCATGGTTTTCTGGGAATTTCAAACCAGTATTTGGGGGGATTGGGGAAAAAAAGTCCTCAGGTAATGAGATTTGTATATTATTTTAGAGGAATCATTTATCTCTATGCCAGTTGTTTAAATGGGTTTGCCAAGTTTGAAAATTTAGATTTATTGGTGCCAGAAATAGGAATGGAAGCATTTATGGGCTTGTGCTGTATGGAGGTGATGAGGAAAAGCAAAGGGAAGTCAGGAGGTGGCTGGAATTGTGCATCAATGACTTTTTTAAATTTATTTTTTTCTGATTGCTGAAAGAAAAAATGATTTTTAGGAATATGCAACATGTAAGATGCTGGATATGCTACAGGCAAAACTGGCCAGCATTCCAGCATTTCATCAGGGAATTGGTGTCATGACTTTAAATTCCTGACAAAGCATACGTTTGAACTTTGCAGTCACACCTTTCTCTGTCCAACCTATACTGCAGCAGCTGAAACACAGCGTTCCCTCCTTCAGAGAGCAGGGAAGGGCCGAGGGACGCTGTGTAACCCTCCGAGGTGGAGCGGTCAGCGGTGTAACCCTCCGAGGTGGAGCAGTCAGCGGTGTAACCCTCTGAGGTGGAGTTGGGGAGCTAACCTCTGCCAGGGTGGGCTTTGTAAGCAGAGAAGGGATGTGGATCCAACCTGCACAAGGGTCAGGCGTTGTGTGCGAGAATGATCCTGACCACCAGTGCCTTTGTCAGGGCTCAGTTCATCTCCTAGCCCCCGGTAAACCTTCACCCGTTGAACCTGCTCTCCCCAGTTGCTGCCAGACAAGGTGCCGGGCTCAGGATAGCCCCCGGAGCACACACACATTTGCTTGTGCTTGTGTTTCACTAGTGATGCTGTTGTTTACACTACATGCTAAAACAGGGCTTGCACTGGCTTCGCAGGAGCAGATGTGAAGCATAATCTTGGACGCTTTCCCAGCCCTCGCTCAGAGCGTCCAAGTGCTCAGTATTTCCTGCACGAAGCAAGTCTAGTCTGACACAATGCCAGCTGCGCTAAATGTGCTCTCGGAGTGAATGCTCAGTGTC
Source organism: Eurypyga helias (assembly GCF_000690775.1). Lineage (NCBI taxonomy): Eukaryota > Metazoa > Chordata > Aves > Eurypygiformes > Eurypygidae > Eurypyga > Eurypyga helias. The sequence goes on along the minus strand of NW_010241712.1, from coordinate 85,325 downwards.
TGGGTGGCTGATAGCTCTCACACAAAACCAGCGTTTTCAGTCGGTCCCATTCCTAGCTCATTCGCTTCCCGGGCAGCCGAACCTGAAGCGCGGCGGTGCTGCTTTTGCCGCCTCGGCAAATGTGGGTGTTGCATCTCCGAGCTGGGTCGTGATGTAGGAGGCAGCGGTGGTGAAAACGCGTGCGTTGTGCCCGTCGCCTTCCCCGCGCACCTGCTGCTGCTGCCCGTACCGAAGCGGCAGCCCCCGCTTTCCCCGCACCCGCTGTGGTCCCGCACGGCCCCTCAGGTTGCGCCTGACTCTGGTTTTCTGGGGCAAGCTGGCCTGGGGATGCATGAACTGTGGTCCAAAGAAAGGGGTTTTCTCCCCAGTCCTCTGCTTTTGATTATGTCTTCAGATTTGGAGCTAACAAATACACGTGCATTTATGGTTTATGTAGATAAGGCAGAGCAAGATCAAAAAACCATTCAGTTCCTTCCTGCCAAGTTTTTCACTCGCTGTAGTACAGAGTCCACTTAAGAGCTACAATCTGGTTGCTTCATTTGCTTTCAAATTCAGTTCCCATTTGTTCCTCCAAGACATTTGGGTAAGTGGCAGCATCTGTCTTATGTTTGTGTTATTCACACTGAATTTCCAAATGGACATTTCAAATGGGTGCAAGATGCTACCCTGGCTTGAAAATCAGACTTCTCCAGGCTGTGCTTGACTTATTAGATATTAAATAGGCTCAGTTTTGATGTGGAGCTCGATGGCAGACCTCCAGACCAGTATGGAAGCCT
>NW_010241712.1:66290-84534 GCF_000690775.1 Eurypyga helias | reverse complement strand
CCTGCTGAATCTCCATCAGCACTGTCACAGTAAGGGCCCAGACATGATGGGAGTGTGACAAGGTCATGTGTCAATGGCAGTGCCATGGCCAAGTCTGAACCCTTTATCTTTCTGCTCACCAAAAGGTCTGCCTTTGCAAAAAAAATGAAGGGTCTTTAAGCCTGAGGCCCTGGCCAGGTGCCAGACCCCAGGGTAACCACCACATTCTGCTGGCCCAAGGACCCCTGTGGCTTGCCCAGCTTGGATGTACTCAGCCTTCCTCTTCCTCAGGTGCCACAACCTGTGGCCATGTCCTTTGCCAAGGGTGGAACGGCGGCCAGCCACCAAGAGTGGGATGCATCCTGCCCCTGGGTCCCTACCAAGCAGCAAAAGCCCAAGTGCAATGTGAATAAGGCTGGAAAGGGGTTCTGGGGACAGAGAGGTGGCTCTTTTCTATGTAGCTTTTCCCTGATGCTTCTAATAAGACTTTCCTTGTCCAAGCTTGCTGCTGGGAATCCATGTAAGCAAAGGAAACATCTCTGCTGTTCTGTAATACAATAAACACCTGAGCTTGCCTAGGTAGGCTCTGATCTCTGCTTAATTAGTCCTACAGTTTTTTTGTTCCCCTGATTTCCTTTTTTTTTTCCCTTTCTTCAGATTTTCTCCATCAGCATCTTCTCCAGTTTCTAGAGCCCATTTTTCAGTCTGTTTGCAAATAAATTTGCAATCGTCCATCCCCTTTTTCCTTAGACAATCAATTTTTTGAAGCTGTCAGAGAAATTGTTCAGATGTTCCCTGAGTAAATAGAAGCTTTAAGTTGTTCCCTGATGTTTTTACTTCTTACCCCTTTCATTTACAGTGGGGGGGAAATACAGATAATTGCAGATCCCGTACATCTCAAACTGTTTGTGGTGATAGTTACAATTATCTAAAATAATTGGCAGAAAGATCTGTGGACTTAATGTGCCGGACTAAATTAATACTTCAAATGCTAGCATTTTAACAGCCTGTGTTTGTGACATTGCCTGTGCTGGATCTTCTAAAATGGGCTAAATTGGCCATGCTGGACATACAGAGACATAAAAAGGTTTCTCATGTCATTTTAGATTGAAGTTTATCTGAACAGCTATTAGGAAAGGCAGGGAGGAATATCATTTGCACCCATAGGAATGTACTTTCTTCTCAACATAACTGCAGCCCGCATCCCTCACAGACCTTAAATAGAGACAAAATTTTCATCTGCAAAACTACACACAAGTTGTCCAGCCTGTGCTACACAAAAAGTCAATCTTCATCAGTGTTTCTCATCCAGTTTGCAAGTAAAGCCCTCTTCTGGGTGGTTCTGTCTCCATGCGAGGCCACTGCTTCACAAGCGGAATGGCAGAAGCTCATTTCTGCCAGTTTAAGGGAAAGGAAAACATCTGTAATTACTGGGTGCACATTCCCTTTCACCAAAGGAGGAGAGCTGCCCGAGTGATGAAGAGTGAGACTGTCCCCAACACCAAAAACCTCGGCAGACTGGGATGGGAATCTTCTGAGATACTGAATTTGGGATCAGATTCAGCCAGAGCTAAGTACTTGTGAAAATCTGACACTTTTGAGGGTGGACTTGGCCACTCTCTAGATGGAGTCAGTCAAAACCTCTAGGAAAGGGAGACAGAAAAAGGGTGGGGGTGCAGACAGAGACGGCCACGCACGCAGCTCTGAAAACAGAACCACAGCTCCGGCTTTTGCCAAGAGACCTCACTCCCCCACCAGCCAGACTGTGGGGAGAAAGACATTGGGAGTGAAGGGCTGACAGAGACTGACAGAAGCTTAGCACCCTGCTGGATCCAGCATTTTAAAATCTGCGATGAAAGATAAAATACTCTGCACTGCGATGGCAGCAAAATCCCTGGTGCAGCCCTTTGTCTACAAGATGCCAGCGAAGACTGTGCCAAGGTGCTTTTCCCTGACCATCTGCCTTATGAGCCCACATGCCAGGGTTGATGCAATCCAAAGCCTGATAGCACACAGGCCTGCTGGTTTATGAGAATCCATTTTGCAATTAAACCAAATATTTAGGATTTCTTCTAAATTAAGTGGCCAAGTCCTCGGAAGGAAAGTCTGGCGGGTTTGAATGGGATAAAGAGGCTCCCCTTGCTCTCATGACAGATGCAAATAGCACTGAGATTCAAGGAGTATAGAGGTCATATGGGTCAATAAAAAAATCATGCTGGACCTAAATAAAAAATTAAAAGGACTATAGAAACTCTAAAAACACAGAGAGAAAGAATACTGGTTATGCTTCTGGGTAGAAGGCACATCCCTACCCTTCTGCTTGGCTTAGATCTCATAGTGATAGGCGAGGCATAAGAGAGAGAGGTATCCAGTTACCAGGGATGCTGACTTCACGTTTCCTTTACAATGTGCCACAGGGCACCTACTCTGCACCTGGGAAAAAACTCCATCCTGGCTCAGATTGGGTCATTTTGTACTTCCACCTGAGCTTCCGAGGGCTGTATCTCTTGTGACAAGGCTTAATGTTTCCTGAGCTTCCTTCTTGTGCTACCACCATGTCAAACAAATGCATATGCTTCCTGCAGTTCCTTGGCAGTCCTCTGAATATCTCCTACATGGTAATGATGAGGTCTGGCATGCCACTGTTCAATCCAATGGTCTCACACCCCAGCAGAGCTCAGCTGCAGGTCATATGTTCCCCTCTGAACCATATTTTCTGATGAAAACCCTTTTGGCTGCAGCCTCATGACCAGCTTGAGTTAAGTCAACAAGACAGAGGAAATGCCTTGGCCAAGATGAAATGGCAAGTTGGTAGAGGAGCTGGGACTGCAGTGGGGTCTCTTGACTCAAGGGTGGTTCTTTATTGCTGTGGTTGATGAGCAGTGAGTACGAATGCCAACCCCTCCTATTAATGCTGTGCACACCTTCATCTGCTCATCTGTTTCTGATGGGTAAAGAAAGGAGAAAAAACTAACTCCCCTATGAATACTGCAGGGTTGCACATCAGAGAGAGAATCCTGGGACTTTCCCAGGCGTGCAGTCAGGCATCAGTCCTGTATCTGAGGCATATCAACAGCTATAAACTGTACCTTTTGTTTCACCTTGATCCAGAGAGGAAGGACTGGCTTTAAGCAGTGAATGCTCCTGAGATTCTGTAACTTAATATGATATGGCTTTGGCTGCAGTTACCTCGTGTTATGTACTGGTGCTGCCTACTGAGTAGGGGACATGTGAATTGCTCGATCGCTCTGTGCTACTCTCCCTTTTTAAGCTGTGCTGTAAAAAGGAGTGTGGGACCTCCTTTTTTTCTGCTGGCAGGGTTCTGGCTATCATTCTCTGTGGATGGTTTCTAGACACACATTCCTTTGTTTAGGAAGACCCTGTATTATGTTGACACAGCAGCATGTGGCACTGGAAAAGGAAATAGAAAAGGCTTTTGAACACAAACTGGACTAGCGTTAGAAGAATGCAGGGGTTTGCGGATAGCCCCGCTCCCTTTCAGGGAGAAAGATGATTAAATATTAGGGAGCAGTTGAAGTCAAAAATTCAGACCTACATCTCTGCTTTCTGAAGAATGTGGGGCAGGAAGCCTTGGTGATTTATTCCCTTTTCAGGGCAGTTACCAAAGTGGGTTCAATATTAACGCGGTGAGAGAGACATCAGCTGAGCACTGTGTGGATATTGTGGGTACCAAGAACAAGGAAATGCTGTGGAAGCTCATCGGGGTTCTTTGCCGCGTTCTTGCATTGTGTCACTTCATGGTGCAGTAATCTCCACTCCCTAAGCCTCAGTTCCTCCCCTGGGAATATTAATGCTTATTGGTGAAGTGCTTTCAGGGCTTTGTCCATGAATTTTTTAAACACAACAAAATTGCCCCCAAAAAACTGTGGTTTGGTTCCAAGTCAATAATTTCCCATCCCCTAAGGACCATGTCCTCAACCAAAACATATCTGTTGCAGTCAACATAGCTCCATCAGTTTGTGACACCTATGCCAGAAGTTTATCTAAGCTGTTCCACTGACCCCTGTTTCCCAACTTCTTTCCTAACAGATATTCCGTGAAATATGCCTCTTGAATGGCCTGCACATTCAGGGCTCTTTCCTGGGATTCCCAAGCATGGATTTAATTCCTTATCTTACCGAAAACTCCCCATAGTTCCATGCACAAAAACAGATTTATGCTTTCGCTCGGGACTCGTATGCACCATTTCCATATTTATGGCTTAACTGTTGCTGCAGCTCAGCTGAGGCACACGAAATAACCGTAGAGGCACTCCGGCTGGTGTGATAACAGGAAGGTTTGACTGTGTGTCTGACCCACCGGTGAAAGCAGCATGAAGGGACATTTTACATCGTCTGAAAAGCCCTTTTAGAAGAATGCAATGGGGTGAAAGAGCCTTACAGTGTACGAGAATTAGGTTTAATCTCTCTGCCTCAGCTCCACAGCTGTAAAATGGGGATAACTAGTATTTTTCACGTGGCTTGGGCGGTTCAGGTTATAAGGAATTCCAGGGTAGACATCTAACCTCTCTCTCTCGATGCTGGGTGCCCAGCAGGACTGTGTCCCAGTTCCATGTGGCCAACCCGGAGGTGACTGCAGCATGGGGAAAGGGTGCAGAATTTGGCCGCCGCTGTGGGCTGCCCTGCAGCCCCCAGGTCTCACTCTCTGCACTTCGCCTCCCACTCCTGATTTGTTTATCTCTTGGGGGCCCTTCTGTTTTTAATTCCATTGTTCCTCACCTGGGAATTTCAGGCTATTATTTAATTTCCTTCCACATTTCTGCCCTTCCCCCTTGCCTCCCAGGTCTCCTGCTCCATCACCAGCCCCTCAAAGAAGGCGTTTTACTTTTCTGCCCCTCTGTGCAAGTCAGTTTTCGTTGGCTCTCACAGCATCTCCTCTTGTCAAGGCATTATCCGGTGGGGAGCCTGATTATTTAGATTCCTCCAGTTTCCCCTTTTAATATATCTCCTCTGTGTCCTGCAGCCTGACCCCTGCCAAAAGACCTGCCACGAGGGTTGTTTCTCCCAGTCTGAAGCCCTCCCCCAGCTTCCCTTTCATCTGTGTTTTCTAAGAGGTCTGTGCTTCAGGCAGCAAAGTCAGCGAAGGGTTTGGGGGCCTCTGGGTCCACTGCCGGATCCCTCCCCCATCACCTGAGAAAAGGCAAAGGCAAAACTCACTTCCAGGGCCAATCTTGGCTGGGGGTGGGGCATAGCTGAGCCCGGTGAGGGAAAGGAAACAATTTAATCCCCTCTTTTTTTTTTTAATTTGGGGCACAGTTTGTAGCAGACTGTAGGCGCTCTGGGCCAGATCTTGTGCTGTGCTCTGCAGCTTTCTTTTCAGGCAGCAGACCTGGGAGAAGTGAGGAGGAGGTCCAGAAAGCAGATGCTGTTTAATGCACTGCTGGCCCAGCCTGGGTGTGAGCTGCCCATGCTGCAGGTCAGCACGGGGAGTGCAGCCTGGGCTGGTCCTTGATGGGGCCGGTATGGCAGTGCCCAGAGGGACCAGTCTGAAACCCCACGTGGGGACCTCAGGGAGTCCTCACTGGAGTCAACAGGAGATGCAGGGTAATGCCATTTTATTCCCTACTCTGTAGATATATTATTTAGCACTTTTTAGCCACCGATCCCCAGGGGTTTTGCATAGCAAGGCATGGGCAGTGCCAGTGTGGTGCCAAGGTGGAAACGGAGGTAGGTTATCCAGTGTTGCTGCTGAGTATGTGAACCCGGTGCTTGCAAGCCTCTGCAAGCACAGCACCGCAGAGAGCAAATTCACTCCAGTGGCATTTGCATTTCCAGGAGCTCAGGGAGGCTTCTTTGACGGAGGGTGCACATCCGGACGCCTTTCCTATTGGAGGTGGTACAACTGTGGTCTCACCAAATTCATCATGGTGCCCCTTGCTTTCACGTGCCACTGGAGCTCCCACAGGGAGAGCTGATGTCAGCTGCAATTGTCGAGGTACTCGGAGCAAATCCCACTGTGATCTGTGTGATGGAGAGCATATGCACAGCCCAGGATCTGAAGGAAATCACCTCCCATATGAATAACATATATGCTTTCCTACCTCTCTCCCAGGGTTTTATTTGTGAAATGGCTAGAGAAAGAGGAAACCCTTGGAGGTCTCCAAGCTCTAGACCCAAGATAAATAAAATATTGCTAGAATATATTTAGCAAAGATAATGTTGACCACAGAAAACCAGAGAGGGAACGATGGAAAGATGTATGTACTGGAAGTTATTGAGGGTTTCTATCCAGAGAGCAGAGCACTGTCTAAGTGTTTTGATGGGTGGTTCCCTACTCGTGGCTCAGGTAATGTGTAAACCACAATTAATCCGGTGGTAGTGCTTGTATTGAAACCCGGCCCTACCAAAGTCTGAAAGGCAGAGAAAGAGGCTGTTGTGCGTACAGCATTGCTTGTAATTCTTGAGATGGGCACATACCCTCTAATAAATAGGGCTCCAGACTGGTGCAAAATAGCAGCTGGTGGGATTAGATCTTTCTTTACCTCTTACCTCTAGTACCCCACTTTGCTGCATCAGGGAAGAGATGGATGATTTGATCTTAGGAAATTGCCTTCTCATCAGCCAAGCTATAGCAGCCAGGACAGGTCCCTCTTTTAATGTCTGGGTATCACTTTATGATCAGAGCCGATTGCAGTAATCTTGTGTGGGGACAGTGGTACTGTTCGGCATGCGTGGCACACCAAACGATGTCGGTGCTAAGAACTACTATTAACAATTCTGACTTGGTTTAGTTTTTCTTAATCTAGCCTTCCAACGCACGTAGCAAAACCCTATTCTTCCAGAGAACTATGTCCTTTGGAATCAGCCAGCACTGACCTAATAATTGCCACGACTTGTCATTCCCTGTCCCATCTATCACGCAGCGCAACATGACACCTCAGCCAGGGAAATTCAAAAAGAAGCAGTTTACTGTCGGCTTCAATTTACCGATAAAGACCAAAAAAGGCTTTGAAAACAGGGCTTTAAATGACCGTATTCTCGATGAAAACCTCTTTTATAAAATGTAATGGGACATTTCTCTTGGAGGAGTGCTGGGCCAAAAGCATAGTTAAAACTATTTCCCCTCTTTCTCTACCATCATCCACCCTTCCCCTCCTGGGCCAACAGTACCATCAGATTTTTGGCTCTACTGAGTGTCAAGGGAGAGTCCTGCATTGCTCCTCGTCTAGGGAATGTGGCCCAGCATTCATCTAAATCCAAGCATCTGAGCAGTCCCACCGACACTCCCCCTGCCCTTGATGGCATGCAAAGGAAAAGTTATTAGTATTAAGCAACTGCTCTTCATTCATATTTTCAAGGGGAGGGGCTAGGAGCAGCAAAAGAAAATGTTAATCCATAGCTAGGCCACTTACAGCCAAAGTCTTATAAAACCCTCCAAGTTCTGCATGCCTGCGTCTTCCTTTGAATTGCTGAAGTTAGCACCACTTGGCCAAAGTAAAGGTTTGGGCTGATAATGAGTACGTTGCAGCCATAGAAGTTCCATGCCTCTGATAAAATGCATCTATATTGTCCCCAGTATGTTACATTTTTAAACATTTGGTTCTAGGAGTATAACAGTGCTGTCATATGGTTTCAAGTAAGCCCCGTGCTTCTCAGGCCAAAGACTGCAGGCAACCGGTATTACAGGAAGCAGAGATTTGACATCTGGATCAAAACTGCAATGCAGTTAAGTTACCTACAGGTTTAAAAACTCCCCTAACGTTAACCTCACCCTTGAATGTTGCTGTCTTGCCTCTCTCCTACCTGTCTGAACAGTGCTGTAAATATAACTTTCTGGATGATTGCCTCAGCTTTCCCTTTATTTATTTATTTTTTTAACCTCCATAGTGAGCTCAGCCTGGGACTCCTTATCTCAAGGCACACAGCAGCCCTTGCCCATCTAGTATCTCTCTCTTTCTTGTGCTGCAAAGATCTCGGTCCTTACCTCTTGCTTTGCTAGAAGTGTGTGTCTCATCTCATCATCTGCCAGGAGAATGACTCCCGCCTCCAAATGCAGCTTTGCTAAAGGCATGAGCAATGTCCTCTGTGACAGCACTTGAGAGTCTGCCCTTCGTGCCACAGGGTGCTCCCAGGTACTAATTTGACCTATCTCTGGCCAGCCTCTGTGCTCCAGAATGCAGTGGGAAAACATGTCCTACCAGCTCTTGTGTTAGGAGAAGGAGAGAAATCATTCCTCCCTGTTCTGCAGCACACAAGGTGTCTAAATCCAGATCTGCATCGTGAAATCTGTGGAGTTGTCTTCCTCCTTTTTAATCTCCTATTTACTCGGTGTATATAGGGAGGTTGGGGAGAGCCCACAAGCAGGGGAAGGGCAGGAGTGAATGAGAAGATAGGTTGAAGCCTCCGCTGGTGTAAAAGGAGGAAGGCATCCCTGGTTTGGGGAGATTTCTATCATGTTGAGAATCTGGCCTGGTGAACAGCACAGCAGTGATTATTTTCTAACACACAGAGCACATATTAACTCAGAGTTCAAAATTCTTTATTTTCCTTGGCATAGCGAGAAATGAGACCTAACATGGTGATCATACATAATACATGAAACAAGCAAAAAGACGTAAAGCAAACAAAAATGAGATCAAATGCGTAGGATACGCAGCAGTAGAGGGCAACCCACCACTTGTGTATGCTGCTGACAGCAATAACAGCGGCTCTCCTCCTGCACCCTCCAACGAAGGAGCCCCAGGTATGTTGTAGAAAACTAAAGTAAATCAATTAGCCTCCCAGCGCCCGGGTGAAGGAAGGGGAGGGAGAACAGTTTGCTCACCCCCAGGGGCAAACACGGCTGCTGTGTAACCACACAGCGTGGCTGAAGGGGTGTTTTAAGTCAGGCGCTGGAACACTCCATCCACGCTGCCTAATTTGAGCTTCAACAGTAGCAGTGAGGCATCTAGTTTGCTGCTATAATCAAAAAAGTCGGGTTTTCACTTTGGCCCTTTGGCGGAAGTTTTCTCTCCAGGGGCGGTGGTGTCTATAGTTAGGGATTGTAGGGGTCTGGCATGGATTCAGCAGCAAAGCTGGGGAGGGAAATAGGCTCTTCCTTAGTGCACTGGCCCTTCTCGAAATTTTCTGAGCTGGCCTGAGGGCAGTGAGCTTGGTGAGGTTTGGATGAGGATCTCTTATCCCCATCTCTGTGTTTGGGTTGGTACCTCCCCTTGTCCTGCATCACTTTACCAAGAAGTGATGGAGACCTGGCCAGCTCCGTATGACCACCAGTTCCATGAGCTCCAGTGGTCTTCTCAGCATCCCCAGAAAGAAAGGAGAAAAGTGGGTCTTCCTTAAACAATCCAGGTAAAAGAATATGCCAAACGTTCAGCTGGCCAAGGGTATTAGAGCTCTGTAGTGAACTGAGTCCCTAACAAATACTCCTGTCACTCCTGGATTGTATGTAAGCTGCAAGGGACGGGTGTGTTGGAAAATAAATTAGAGAAGAAATATAATCTTGAAAGGGTGTTCAGTAAAATGAGGGAAGTCAAAGTATTCCTGAGCTTTCTTTGTTTAATCACTACATCGTGATTTTTCCCCAGCAGCATGTAACATATCCACCATCCCCCTACACACACGCATACATACACTCCGCACCAGGGCAACTGCTCTGAATTTTATTGGAAAAATATAAAACGGCTTTGCATTCTTACCTTTATTTCAAGACCTCCTACAAGAAACAGGAAGGGTAAACATGAAAGATCTGTTTCCTTTAAATTGTGAGTGTGGGGGAGTTTTCCTGTAGTGAAAGGACTGTTTTGAGAAGCCCTAAATGCTTTTGAATTGAATACATAGAAGTAATGTACACACGGTTTGAATTTACAGTTCTGGGTCTCCTATCCCCCTCCATATGAATCCTATAAGTCAGACGTGTTGCTACAGTGATTCCCACCGGGAAAGTCTGGACCTAGACTAGGAACAGCTGTAGATCTACAATCCACCAAAGTCGGCTCCTGAAACAGATATGAATTATTGGTTCAGTCAGATAAATATGGCTTTGCCTTTCCCCCACAGGCAACCACATATGGCACTTGGAAAGAATTAAAACCTTTACCCTTGGCCAGGTCTGGTTAAATAATGGCTCTTTCTTATACTTTCCCCCTCTCTCCATTTCCTCTCATTCATTCTTCTTTTAATTTTCCTTTCATGATCTTTTTGGCACCAGTATCCGAAATGTCACCTCCTCAAAGCGACCCTGAATTTTACAGTGTCACCTACAGGGCCGCGGGAGCACAGGCAGGCAGGCGTATGGGAAAAACCGTAGTTGTTATTCAGTGGGGATGGAGCTCTGAAAAGGGCAGAAACAAAACCACCTTTCTGCCTCTCAGCGTGGCCACATCAAGTCCAGAAAAGCCTCTGAGACTGCAGCTACGCTATCAGCTGAACACAGCCCTGCCCCGGAGCCCGGATTCTCCCACCATCCCCGGCGCCTACGTGCGGGAGGATGCTCCGACACCTTTCTCGAGGGGCAGAGTTTACGTCCTCTCCTACACCAGCAGTGCTGAGATAGATGTATGGGTTTCTCAGTATCCCTGTGGTACGGCTTATGTAAACTGCTCTAACAGCCAGGACCAGTGATCTGAGGCTGAAACATCATGGGGAGACATGGGGCGTGAGGGTTTGGCTGCTGGCTCTGCCATGAATAGCACTGCCCCGAGTCGGAGCCATGCATGGGAAGGCACCGAGCCATCCCTGCTCTCCCGGCCTCTCCCCTCCCTTCCCAGGTCCCATGGCTGCTGGCGTACTTGTGTCAGGGTCTGCCCCTCCAAATCCAGGGGATGCAGGTGCAGAATAGCATCCCTTAGAGAAGGATTCAACCTCATAGCTAAGAAATGCCCTTACCTGCATCTCCTCCTCTTTCTCTCTGCCCCTCTTTTCTACTCCATTCATTCAGCCTCACGAGCTTGAGGAGGCTGCCCCCCAGCCAAGCCCTCCACTAGGTTTAACCCAGTTCTCTTCCTAAAGCTATTTCATGAGCTTTAAAAATCTGGAATTAAGAAACCTGTAACTTGCTGCTTTATCTCATTATCTCCTGTTTTGCATTTTAATGTGCCTGCTCTAAAAAAGACCTCATTGATATTCTGGTTCGGCATGTGTTTGTTTGTGTCTCTTGGGAAAATTGGCTACAGATATTACTAAGTCAAAAACACACACACAGGAGAGTTTGCTGCATATTTTCCTTTTCTTTTTTCTTTCTTTGAAAGAAGACATTATTTTCTTCACTTTCTTGAATGGCAAGCAAATTGAAACAGCAGAATTTTGAGACAGCTTGGGATGTAGGGTATAATCTACTGATCTTGGAGATATCTGTCTCTAGCTCTGTGGCTGTAGGTCCTGGATTCCTCCTCCTCAAAAGGACCCAGGGTCCTGCTCTGAAATGCAGGTCACTCTGCCTGGCATCCTTCTACAGCTTCCTAGGCATGCAGCACCTCTTCCTGAGGTCCTAAAAGTCATGGCGTTAACAGGGACAATCCAAACGGGGAAAATCAGCCCTTGGGAACCCAAGGACAGTGTTGAACCAAAGGTGACTCCAAAGGCCAGTGTTTCTTGCTATGCAGCCAGCCCGGGAGGCTGGCACCAGGGAAGAGCATGCCCATCAGAGCCCGTGGGCTCCTAAACGTAGAGTGGTGCACAGCAGCCTTGCATGGATGGCATGGCCCCAGATCGCCCATGAAGTGGCAGTGTGGGCAGAGGGCAGGCGTGCTACACAGCAGCATTGCCCTGGCTCCGACAGCAGCTCCTCGGCAACTGTGCCAAGCTCAGCACGGTTGCTCCTGGAAAGGTACGAGTGACTTCATTTGCATGGCTTTCTTTCCACTAGTTGCTGCTCCAGCAAGATGTTGCCAGAGCTTTTTTCCTCACCCTTTTGAGGTGCAAAATTAGCTTTCTGGCCTTGTGTAACCATTAAAGATCCTCTGGTGCTTCTCTCGAATGGTCGTTTAACTGTTATGGTCCTGACATGTTTCCACTGCATAACTGTTGCTGATTCCTGCTAGAATCCAATGGTTAGGAGGTCCTAGGGTGGGAGGAATAACCCTCTGGAGGCAGCAATGCCTCTCTACTGACTAGCGAGGGAGTTTAAATAACTATTTCAGACTAGACATTGAATTTTTTAGGTGAATAAAAATTAGATGAGGTGAACCCCAGCTTGGCAGCTTGGGAAATCAGTTTGAATTTGAATCTGAAGCAAATCTTCAAACAGATTTTTTTAAAAATGCAGTTGCTTTCAATGTGACCTCAAGTATCATAAATGTTAAAATAGGTACCGTCAGCCTGGGACTCGGCATACAAGGGACTATTTGATTGTATCTTCCTGGTTTTTGGCACTGCATTTTGTACAGGTGGCATCTTTGTGGTGGGAGTGGGGATATACGTTAATAAATGAGGTGGCTGAGTACATGTGAATTGGCCTCATGACTATGGCAGCTTTAGGGTTTACCTGGGCAGGGGATTATTTGGTACGCCCTGCCATCACGCAGAGACCTTAGGCTGGATTAACCCAGTAGAGCTGTCTTCCCACCCAAAAGATGTCGTCATCTTTATTTAGTCCTCGTGTATTGCACCACGATGCTCTGGTGTAAGCAATGGATGCCATTCCCACTACGCCAGACCCCACGTCCATCCTCCTGGAGGGTCCAGTACAGTCCAGGTGTCTTGCAGGCTCTTGCTGCTCCTGCTGTTCTTTCTGTAGCTTCAAGCAATGCCACAAACCCTTCTGGCAGCCCCCCCATCTCCCCAGAGTTTGCTGTATGCCAGCACCAAATAAAGGTATTTCTGAAGAGTTTACCTCTCTGTTTCTACAGTGCTTTGCCTTCTGCGAGTTGGAGCAGCGAGCAGCTCGGTACTGCTAATCGCAAAGACTGCAGTGAAGCATTTTTCATTTTCATTGCTCTTCAGGGGCCCAGTATAGGAGACTAAGCAGGGACTTTTCATATTGAGTTTGAGCTCTGGGGCTGGATCGTGTGTGCACGCTCTGTAGTACATCACGTTCACATCCCGGCGTGGCAGATAGAAGGGCCTTCACCTGCACTTAGGGTGCTTATGGCACTACAGCCACCACCCCAAACCTCTCCTGGGAGACGAACAGAAGCATGTTCAGCGGTCAAAATTAGGCTCCTTTATGGCATTTCAGCGAAGTATTGAAATAGAGGGCTCACTCTCCCCGGTAATATTTCCCTGTGCCAATAACCTCCCCTGTATTGCCAACACGCAGTGCTGACGTGTCTGTGTTGGGGTAGGTGGGATATGGACCTGCTGGAGGCAGGCAGCGAGCACCTGTAAGTCTCGGCAGCATCTTGCCAGCCTACAGCCAACACCTGGGTGCATATTTTGGGTTGGTCTCTGACAGCAGCGTACCCACAGCCACTGCAATCCATCTCAGCATGCCCTTCCCAGAAACACGGATCTATGGCACCATTGTAATCTAATGTTTCATTGCTAGTATTTCGACCTCTTAGGTGTGCATTTACTTAAGCGTTGCAGGCCTTTTTTTGAACGATCTTTTTATTTTCTTTACATTTTTGAATATTTCCAGTGGGACCATTGAAGCCAGTGCCTTTCTTTTTCACCCTGTGCTGCTGACCACCCCGACACAGTAGCCCCTGTCAGAACCGCAGCGAGCAGGAGCAGCTTTCAGGGAACGGCTGTGCAAGGGAAGGAATTGGTACCACTGCCAGATGCTCCAGCGAGCAAACAGTTTGGGAGCCCGACGATTTCCCCCTGCTGTAGAGCAGAGGCTGCTGCTGTACAGAGGGCTCCCGACAGCACCGCAGCCATGCACTTAACTGACTTTAAAAGGGACCGAGGTGAAGTAACCCTTCTTTCTTTATTTTTTTAAATACCCTGTGGTGCCGAACTGAAATTGCAGCCAGCTTCTATTTTCAGAGGCCTCGGTAAGAGAATGTTTTTATCTGGAGATACAATGACTGTCGTCCTGTAGCCTGCAGTTCCCATGCTGGTGCTGCCAGGACCCATGAATGCGTGCTTTATGAGCTGCTCTCGCAGGTGTTCGGGGGGCATGTAATCACTAATGAATGGTAGGGAGACAGGGAAACTCGAGGCAGGCTCTGGCACAGGGAGCTAGGCCAGGCTTTTTTCATTCTGTGAGAAAGGGAGGAAAAAAAAAAAAGGTACAGTGCCTTTCCTCTGCTCCCTTTGCATACTTGACTGCGGAGAGCTCTCCCAGCCTCTGCGGGGCTAGCCAGTTACCAGCTCCATTTGTACCAACACCAGCGTAGATTTGGCCAGAGAATTCAATGTGCTTTTTTTCTTTTTTCTACCTCCCTCGGGGAGCTACTGCCTATAGAAATCCTGAGCTGCTGGAGCGGGCAATGCTCCCGTCAACATGGTGTTTGCAGGACCTGGTCTTTAGGATTTGGCTCGGGATTTTGTGCTTTACGCTCCTTGCTGTCTTTGTGCCAGGGCTCACGCATAAAATAAGTCAGGAGCAGCGACTGCAGGACGAGTGCAGTCCTCAGTATAATTTGGAATGTGTGTGTTATGGATGGAGCCTATTATGATAATGATGATTAATTCGCCATTAAGCCTGTCTGATACTTCCCCTTCTAAAGCCCTATGACGACCATAAAATCTTGCATGGTAATGCATAGGCACAAAGGGAAGTGGATTGAGTGGCATGGGCAGTTAGAATTTTGGCATGCCGGGCTTTCAAATGCTTAACTTTGCAGCCAAGTAACACTCTCTTAGCAAAGTTCTGTGCCATGTCTGGAAAAAAAAAAAAAAAAAAAAAAAAAAAAAAAAATTAAAAACCACCCCAGGCAGGGTATAGTTTAAAAGGGGAAAATCTCTGTAATTTTCTGAAGGTCCCACTTTTAACTGCTCTAACACAAGGGCTCAGCTAAAGAGGGGAGGTCAGGCTGGTTTACTTTCTGGCTCTCAGAGCCAGAGTCATTGGATCAAGTGATTTAAGCCCTCTTGACTTCCAGGACAGCGCCGAAGTGACAGACCCCCAGTACTCATGCACCGTGTTTGCTCAGGGCTCGAGCCCCGACAGCTGATCTCTCGCACCGCCGATATGCTGCGCCTCACTCGGGTTTTGGTCTGGGAGGGAGCAATGGCTCTCCAATATGGGAAGTGCCAGAGTGCACCGACACGATTGACTCAGAGTCATTTGGCTTGGAGAACCTGAGTTCCCACTCAGCTATGGCTACTGAAGGGGGGGTGGATGTGGCCGCCGGCTCCCGACGGCAGGTCTGCTGGGTCTCAGCATGCCTGCAAAATTCGGGTGCAGAACGTGAATGTGAAGCCAACTACCTGCCAAAGCAGTAGGATTTCCCCTGGGAAAACTCACAATGATTTCTGTTTATTATTATTGTTATTATTTAAACATTCTCTGGAAGAGAATAGCCCCCAAGTTATGATTACTTTTATCAGTGGGTGTCAGGTTAACAGTTATCTCTAAAGCAATATATCCTTAAGCTTAAAAGGAAGATGCTATTTTGGAAAAATATTAATATTCAGGGTGTGCAGCCAAAGCCCGTGTTTTTATTTGTGCTCATATTTTTCACTGCCTTTCTTTTACACCTCAAGGACACATTTATGATCTCCTCACGGTATTTCACTTCTGAGGTGATGGTGATGCCTTGAGAAAAAACAGAGCTCACATTAATTTGGCCCCCAAAGCCATTAATGTTCTTGTGGAACAGGGAAACCTGAGTACAGTTCTTGGATACTTGGTTGTATTTATCAGGAATTTGCCATTTTGTGCTTTATACCAATATACAGTACCAATATGAGCAAAGGTCTAATACTGAATTGCGCACGCTTTCTTTAGAAATAAAGGGAGAGTCAAGCATGCCCAACCCTCCTGGAAGTAGCATCCTTGAAGGATTTGTCCATTACATCAAAATCTAGGATACTGTCTGAACATGCCAGAGAAAGGAAAACCTTCATTGCTTTGTATATGTTTGCAAGTAGGGTTTTACCCTCCAGAGGAGGAAGCGGAAATGCCGAGGTGATCTGCCAGTAAATGAGGATAATTACTGATGAAGAACGATAACAGTGCTTGCAGGATATGTTTCACACTAGGCTCTTGTGGTACAGGTCTGGTGCTGTTATGTCTCCTTTATGGCTGAGGGAGACGTGCAGGGAAGATGCCCAGAATCATCTGTGCAGTTAGTGGCGTAGCAGGAAAGAAAATCAACTCCTAAGGGCCTGAACATGCTTTAGCCAACAGGAAACACAGCTTTTTGCTTCGAAGGTGGCTCTCTGTCTGGTTTTGTCTTTGAGCACTTGGTGAGCAGCAATGCAGCACCTATAAAATAGGAATTATCCCTGATTTACATGAGGGAAAATGAATCACACAAGAGGAGGTCAGCACACCTATCTGCAACTCTCCAGAAGTCAGCTGCCAGTTTGAGGCGATAGGCTAGGCTCGGCTCAGGAGCAAGGAGACAGACCTTTGGCTTTTCAGTATCTAATTCTGGAAAAATAAAAGCCAAAAAAGCAAAGACAGCCAACCTTCAGTTCAGGGAAGAACGAATTTCACCAATCTGAATGGTGATACCAAGTCTTTGCTAAAACTTGAATTTGTTACTTTGCATTTGTTTTCCAGAAATCCTGTGTTTATCTGAAAAAGGTGATTGTGTACACCACCACCACCCACCCCTCCCTTTTATTTCTGGCAGGCTGAACAACCCATATTACTTCTAGCTTTCCTTGTATGTAGTTTTCCCAGGATGTGAGCACCCCTCCTGAGCTCCCCTGGAGGGTCTCCACCTTTCTGCAAGCTCAGCACCTTAAGCTAGATCTAGTGCTGAAGCTAAATCCTCACCAGCTAGGAGGAGGGCAGAAATATTCCTCTGTGTACCCAGCAGGCTCTGCCCCACCAGGCTTGTCCACCCCAGCATTGTATTATCGACTCGTGTTCAGCTTGTTATCCACTCTGCCTGCTGGGTCCTTTTCTGCAGAGCTCCTAATCAGCCTGGGGTTTATTTATGCTTGTGAATACTCCTGCCTATGTCCAATATCTTGTACTTATATCCCTGTTGGATTTCATCCAGTTATTTCAGACGATTTCTCAATTTATCCAGATAATTTTGAAGGCTAATTCTGCCCTTAGCATACTGGCGGTCTCTCCCAGCTCTGTGTTGTCCGCAATTTAATAAACATACTCTCTGTCAAGGTCATTACAGAAAATGTTGAACAGAAACAGGAGCACGACAACTGCTTAAGTTTGACACCCACCATGCAAAAATTTCCCCAAATCATGCTGGTTTTAGCATCAGGGGAGTGTAACTTCTGCTTGGAAAATCACAAGCTAGCAGCTCTCCCAAATACTTCCAGTTCTGCTTTATTGTCAGTTCTGTGTTTCACCTTAAAATAAAGACCTCCCCCATATGACTGAAATATTTTGAGATTTTTAAATAGTACCTTTCCGCTTACAAGTAATGGGTCTGCATATGTACTTAAGATGACATTTTCATTCATAAAGATTTCAGGATCCACCACAACTCTCACTAGCATATTTTACTACCTTCAGAGTGGGGTATGGCAGCCATTTTAATGATGCCCAATTTAAATTTGCACATGATTCACTCAAGTCGTGGCTTTATAATTTTGTGGAGTTACAAAGTTCTTGTTCTGTAATCAGTTGCTTCCTAACTTGAAGCCATCTCAAATTATAAATTGCTTCTCTAACCAATGCAAAATACGGCAGCATAATACCATGATTGATGCTATAGAGAAAACTCTGGTACAGTTTGCGTGCTATCAAATATAATCCTGGTGCAGGTGGGTGACTGAAGCGTGGGGTAAATGCAGTTGATTAGATATTTTGTCTCATTCAGGATCCTTTTCTGTGAGCACTATATGACTAAATGCATATTACATGAGGGGCCTGTTCCAAAGTCCATTGAAATGAACTGAAAGACTCCCGTTTCCCTTGGCGTGCTCAGGATCAGGGTAAAACCACTGTCAGGCAGACAGTAGAGATGTTGCGTTTCGACTTGCGGAGACTGGCTTTTCTAACGACAAAACCAAATGTTTTGTCCATGATGTATGGAGCTATTAATGACAGTAAATCCTTTGAGAGCCCAATGATTTGCAAATACTGTATATATTTCTGTTTTACAGGGGAGTGGTAAAAATTGAAGTATGGAAAATTAAACGAGATGGCCAGGTCCTTAGAGAAGAGCTAGAGCCTTGACCTCAGGTCCTTAGAGAAGAGCTAGAGCCTTAACCTCTGCTACAGCCTAAATGCTCAGGGATATTTATCCTAGCAGCATTGCGGAGTAAATACGGCT
>NW_010241712.1:63715-66243 GCF_000690775.1 Eurypyga helias | reverse complement strand
CTCTTCTCTTGGCACACCCAGAACTTGAGTCCAGCCAGGTTGCTGTTAGTCCTCAGGCCACACCGAAGTGTGGGAAGAGACCAGGAGAAATTAAGATTTGGCATTTTCTGGTTCTCTTCAGTAGCTGACGTGCTGTGGCAGGGACAGTCCCAGCCCACGGCTGGCCCCCAGCAGAAGTCTCACCCCTGCCCCTGTCCCAGCAGGTCTGCACCCTCAGCTGGTCCAAGAGTGCGGGGCTGGGACCCAGGAATTCCTCCTGGAGCCCAAACAAGAGGTGTGAGGGCAAGGAATTGCCAAGCTGAGTTTGTTTTCCTTTGTGTTTTCCAACTATGTCTGAGGGTTTTTCTGTTTTCCTTAGAAGAATCACTTTACGTTGTGTTTATTTGTTGCCACTGACAGGGAAAGCAGTGCCGCCTGAACCAGGCTGCGTGCTGCTGCCTCTCCTGCTCTGCAGAGGCTAAACCAAGACAGAAAAGGCACGGACAGCCAGGAGGGAAGGGGAATTACCTTTTGCAGGGATCTCAAGCCCACAGATGGGACAGACACAAGGGTTAGGAAGAGTCCTTACACCCATGACCATCTTGTTTTGCTTTAGTGCCCCCAGCCCAGGACCAAGGGAGGCAGCCCAACACAGAATCACAGACAGGGGAGGGAGGGCTCTGCTGCTCGGCCCCAGGGGCTGGGGGGAGATGAAAAGTGCAGCATCGTGTAAGGAGCCTGCAAGAAGGCGCCGAGGGTGGCAGCCAGGTCCGTGACCCCCGCCGTCTGTGACAAACTGGATTTAGAAGGGTTCCTGCCTCTGCTAAACGTTCACGTTTACAGCGTGCAACGTTTCTCCTGCTCGCGTCCCTTCTTCTTCCTCCTCTCGCCTTATATAGTCACGCAAGGCATGGCTTCAAGGAGCAGGGGCAGCTTGCCAGCGCCTCCGACCTCCCCTGCCAATGCCGATTGCTCTCAAAAGCTGCAAATTTAGTCAGAGCTGGGTCTCTAACGTGACTGTTCTCTGCATCGTGAGATGTTGCTTGTGTAAACGCCCAGGAAAACAAATACATAAAGTGGTGGACACCTAGAGCACAATGCCAATCTGTAGCTGGAGGTACGGCCACCCCCTTGCAGCCCTCACCGGTGAGCAATAAATGAAACTTTGTTCCCCTGAAAGGCGTGTGGGGTTCTTTTTCCCATTTGCTGGTCTCTAGCAGTGCTTGAGACCTCCAAGAGGTCTGGGCGCAGATTGCAGTGACTTCCCACCTCGGCGCCAGCTCTTTGTGCCAGTATGGCATAATCTGCCGCTTTTTGTCTTTTTCTTCTCCTGCTTTCTTTCAAAAGCCATAAAACAGCAAGTACTATTCAGTGATTAAGAATATTTGGGTTCACTTCAGTCCTGGCATGGTGCTAATAAAAAAAAATGTTAAAGGATTTGTTCTCTCATTTGCAGAAGAAACCGTCTCACTATGGGAATGAACAATTAACAACATTTAAATGAGCTGAACTTGGTCCTTTTCTTCCATTGTCTTTGTGCCTTTTGAATCATCTGGAATTGGATTTTCTCTGCTGTACATTTTTCCGGTGCACTAAGATGTTTTACATAAATTGTAGACCAATCCCGAGATGTAACCCCCTCATCCCCATGGTCCACAGCACCTCGAAAAATCATGGAATGTGGTGGTTAATCACCTGGATGTGTTGTATGATTACGAGCTTTGCTGATCGCGATTTTTTTCCGTGCCATTTTTTTTCCTCCCCCTAAAGGAAACGCAGTACAAAGATGGGGAGGGCGTTCTCTCTGATTCCGTATCTGCAGGCATTTCTGCCTTCATTAATTAAAAATGATAGCAAGGAAGGCAAGCAAAAGGTTTTGATCTTTGCATCGGAAGAACAGTACGCAGCCCCTGCTAAAGCCTTTTAGCGATGGATTCGAGCGCTCCTTTCACACTCTGCCACCGCGGTGGGCTGCGCGTATGTTAAAATATTGCCGCCCTTCCCCAGGAGCGCGGTGGGTCACGATGGGGTGGATGAGACACCGGGCACACCGACAGTGAAAATACCCCGCCTGTCACCTAGGTGCTGCCTCGGGGATGGTTTATTGCACCTGGAGTGCGGGGAGAAGCGGGTCCCTCAGTGCCAGAGCAGTCGCAGGGGCCTGCTGAGGGGGGTGTTTTGGCGGGACGAGTTGGGGTTTTTCCCTCCATGGCAGCCCGCGGCGGGAAAAGGCGATTCGGCAGCATCGCGCTTGGCTGGGAGGGGTGGGGGGAGGATTTAAACGCCTTTTCTGCGAACTATTAACCCACATACGGGGCTGGGAAGCAGGGGAAAGCGCAGCCGGCCCGGGGCACGGGGTAGCTTTAAGAAGCGAGACTGGAACACCTCAGATGAACTCGGCAGCAGACGGCCCCGAACAGCGGCCGAGCCCCGCTCCTTCGTGACGTCGCCCCCCAGGTGCCGCTTCGCCGGGGCGCGATTGGACGGGACCTTGTTGCTAGGACGTGAAGGGGAAAGTGGCTGGCGGGTGGCCGGGCGGGGTGTCCGCG